>NC_058132.1:623677009-623729893 GCF_016433145.1 Gracilinanus agilis | reverse complement strand
ACACTGTCTTGCTGATGTCATTTATCCCCAGTCTATTCCATTGATCCTCCTCTCTATCTCTTAGCCAGTACCATATTGTTTTGATGACTGCTGCTTTATAGTATAGTGTAATATCTGGTATTGCTAGGCCCCCTTCCTTCACATTTTTTTTCATTATTTCCCTTGATATTCTTGATCTTTTGTTATTCCAAATGAAATTTGTTATAGTTTTTTCTAATTCAGTAAAGAAGTTTTTTGGTAGCTTGATAGGTATGGCGCTAAATAGGTAAATTAATTTGGGTAGAATTGTCATTTTTATTATGTTAGCTCGACCTACCCATGAGCAATCAATGGCTTTCCAATTGTTTAAATCCAGTTTTATTTGTTTGGAAAGTGTTTTGTAGTTGTTTTCATATAATTGCTGTGTTTGTTTTGGTAGGTAGATTCCTAAGTATTTTATATTGTCTAGGGTGATTTTAAATGGTGTTTCTCTTTCTACTTCTTTGTAATAGTCTTTTAAAGACCAAAACCCCACCTCCAATACCTATATAAACAAGTGAAAAATCAAATGTTTTCTACTGCATTTCTACTCCCATAGTTCTTTCTTTCAATGGGGATATCATTCCTTCTTATAAGTCCCTCAGGATTGTCCTGGTTCTTTGCATTGCTATCAGTAGCAAAGCCAATTCCATATGATTGTTCCACAATGTTTCAATCTCTGTGTGCAATGTTCTGGTTCTGCTCATTTCACTCCATGTCAGTTCATGGAGGTGTTTCCAGCTTGTACGTAAATCAAGTATTTTATCATTCCTTATTGCACAATTCTGTATTTTGGATGGCAACTCCAGTGGACTGTACCAGGGTGCTCCCTAAGTTGAAGCTTGTGTTTTTTTTTTCTCAAATAAACCTAATTATATATATATATATATATATATAATTATTATTATAGATTAAACAGATATTTGTGGGTCAGAGACCTATTCACCATGTATCATGTTTGTTTGGTTTTTTTTGAGGTAGGTAGTATGGTTAATACTTTGGATGTCTGGGATTGCTTGTCTAATTACTTACCTGAAGAATGTTTAAAAGTGAAAGTGTTAATGCAGCATCTAAACCAGTGGTTCCCAAACTTTTTTGGCCTCCTGCCCCCTTTCCAGAAAAAATATTACTTAGCCCCCCTGGAAATTAATTTTTTTTTAAAATTTAATAGCAATTAATAGGAAAGATAAATGCACCTGTGGCCATCACAGCCTTCCTAGATCTTTGCAGCACCCACCAGGGGGCGGTAGTGTCCACTTTGGGAATCACTAATCTAAAGGGATCCAACAGTAGAATACTAGAAGTATCCACCTCTTTGAATTTAGGGTATACCAGTCTCTGGGCAATATGATCCCTGATGATGACCACTGCTGCCTCCATAACAATGATTTCTTACTTTCCATTTTCCATTTTACTCCTCTTATTGTCACTTACTCAGCTTCTTTCATGTGAAATGAAATGCTTTCTCAAGACTGGAAGGGAAAGACTTCTTCCAGTTTACTGATTTCAACATTACATTGCTTATTTTCAGGATTTCTTTTGAATATTTAAATCCAGGTGTTTACAATATGTGCTTTTCCATCCTGCAACCTTGCCTTCTCCCAAGTTTGTCTCCTGAAGCAGTTGGTAGTATGTATATAAACATAAAATATTTATTTCAGTATTCCTGGGATTTTGTATCATATATTGAACCTCTCTCAACAACAACAAAAAAATGCTTGCTTGAAAGTTAATCTTGAGTGTGGTATAATATAGACATTTCCAGGGAAATTTTTAAGCAATTGATTTTTATGCTTTAGAAATGCAGATGTTTCAGTAATGGTTAATTTACATAAAATGATAATTAGTTTAACAAATAGTAGTAGTAAAAGCAATACAGTGGTGGTAAAGCTCTCTCACTTATATATTATGTACATATGTGTATTTATAATGTGCACATAGACACATACATATCTAAAGGTAGTGGTATATATTGGAATAATTTGATTAAAAATCTTCCCTGAATGGACTGCCATCCATTGGGATGATTTTATCTATTACATAATTTATAGTAAATTCATAATCTATTCAGTTATAGTCCTAGAATTTAATCATAGAATCACAGAAGTAAAGAAAGTATGGATGGATTTTGGTCTACACTGTTACTAGAAGTACAAAATTAAATGAAATCACACACTCACTGAAATACAGAGAATTTGGGTAGGGGGGAATAGATACAAATTGCCCAGAGTTAGAAGGGATAAATGCAATATAATCCAGATTCATCAATGGAATCATAGATCTATTAAAATATACAATATAATTCTTATGTTGTGATGCAGTATGTTTGAGATTTGAGTCCTTTTAAGATACCTCACCTTTAGTTCTGAAAATTATTTGTACCTATACATTAAGAGGGCATCTAATAACAGCTACTTAGTGGAAAGAAGTACTCTACTCAATCGACTGTATCTATACTAGAAAATGAAATTTTTTATTGTACAAGTTGCTTAGTATTCCCTTCTGACAAAGTGGGAGCATATTAGGGGCAGGTCAAAGAGATTCTGAAGCATCTGTGTATTTCAATCAATGTATACAGAAGCAAGTTAATTGATGTATTGCTCCGACATTTTTGTCCATCATAATAGACTTTGCTTGGATGAGCGGCTTTCAGTGAGTGACTTAAGGACCATGCTTCTTGCTAATCAAAAGCACCTCAGAGGAAGAAATTAAAAGAAGTCAATTCCTAATTGGAAACAGCTGGAGAATTGTGTTTTCTTGTATGTGTTCTTCTTTATTCCATCATCTAATTTGGCATTATGGACTTACACAATCAAGTGGGGATGAATCACTGCCCTCTACTGGGTAGGAAATCATTAATCAGGGCTCCTGAGAAATCCCTAAATCAGAAAAGCAGAAAGTAATTTTCCCTTAACTAAGAAGAGATCAAAGTGGGCAAGAATATCTTTGGAATCTATTAACTTCAGTTGCTCTTATGACAAAGATTTGATTTCTTTAGTTTATCTTGATTATCTATTGTGCTGAGTTTTGGCCTCCCTACAGAGTATAAAGATCTTCATAACAGGTCTTCATATCAGAAGACCTTAGTTCAAAAGCCATCTCTGATACATAATGACTTTGTGACCTTGGGCAAGTCATTATTTGGACAACTCTTTAAGAATTGTGACTAGTCTTGATTGGTAGAGGGGGTTTTCTCTCTGGGTTTATTCTCAGTGCCAATGAAATTGTAGTACTATTCTAAGAAAGAAAGAAAAAAGAATCTCCTAACAAAACTTTTTGGTTTTATTACATATTCATCTGAACAAAGAGTTTTATAATATCGCTTGGGATAATGCCACCAGTTTAGAAATCCTCAAGCATACATAGTCTACTGACTAACTATAAAGATGACTCTGCCACAAAAAATAAGAGACGATAAATGATTCTTGACTATCTAAGTTTGGAGGAAAGAGATATGAAGAGAAAACATAAATACAAGAATCAAAAAAAATAAAATACATAATTATGGGGGAAATAGTATCCATTTAATAAATTGAGAACTCCATAGATATTTCTTAACAGTTAGTCAATGATACTGCACTAATGGAAAAATTTAGGGAAAAGAAGATTCTTAATCCCCCTTCTACCAACTGATATATTACCCTTTAAAAAATGAAAGAGAATATGATAACCAGTAAAGAACTGATCATGCTTTTAAGAGTAATTATGGTCAATGATCTTTTCCCATTTCCTTTACTTGCTTACCTCGCTGTAGCTTTTGACTTTGTTAAAATATTTTTTTCTCATTCCCCTCTACCCTAGATACCCTAAATGATCTCCTTAGTTTCCCTTAGACTTCATTTTCCTAGTTTTCTCCCATCTGTCTTACTGATCCTTCTCATAAATCATCCCTCATATCCTGTTCCTTAGTTGTGGTAGTACCAACAATTTTTACCTGGTTCCTCCTTTTCTCTCTGTAACCTTTCTCTGACTGTGCTCATATTAAATACCATGGGTTCAATTGTTAGATTATTACCATATTCATAAATCCAGACCAATCTCTCTCTGTAATTCTATATCTAAATCAATTCCTGCTCTATTTCAATTGGGTATCTCAAACAAATATGGGCAAACATAGAATTCACATTATCTTCTAAAACTATTTTTCCTCTAAAATGTCCTGTTTCTGTGGAGTGTAACATCATTCTTTCAGCTTTTTGTCATCACTTATCTTTGACTCTCAATTCTCCCTCATACCCAGTTTCCAGTAGTGAAAAATACTGTCAATTATGTGTCCTTTAGATCTGTTTCCTCCATGATGTTTGCATGATTCTTCGTACAATTTCTATTCTATTTTTTCCATTCAAACCATTTCCACTCCAGTTCAACCACTAATTGAGCCTTCACATATATTGTTAAAATAGCCTTTTAATTTTTCTTTTGCCCTAGATCTTTCCCCCTTTAAATCCAAAATAATTATATAAAGTCATTTTCTAAGCCTGCCATTCCCTTACATAAAAAGTTTTACTTTCTTCTACTTTATTTTTAAAATAATTCATTTATTTAGAATATTTTTCCATGGTTACATTATTCATGTTCTTTTCCTCCTCTCTTCCACCCCACCCTTCGAACTGAGAAGCATTTCCACTGGGCTTTTCTTCTAGTTTAAAATAGAGATTTAGCATTTGGTCTTTTAACTTGAATTATCACATTTATGCCCTTTTTTACAATATATCTTTCAACCCAAGAAACTTGCTTTTTTGTCTACTCAGTTGAGCCTTCTATTTCCTGCCTACCATGACTTTCTTCAGCCTGCTCCACAGACCTGGAATGCACTTCCTCCTCACCTTTTCTTATTAACTTCAGCTTCTTTCCAGGTTCCAAGTAGACAGACCTCTTCCAGGAAGGTTTTTCTAGTTGCTTTTCCTGTTAATAGTCTCTTCCTTCTTAAATTTCAAAGTATTTATTATACATTTAACTTTATTCCTCAGTGGAATGTAAGCTCTTTGAGGTCAGAAGATTTTGTTGTTTTGTCTTCATATCACCTATGCTAGCACAGTGCATTCTGCATTCATAGTAGGGGCTTGATAAATATTTGTTGAATTAAAATGAATTTCGTTCATAATTATGTTTTAGAATATTTATTCAAAGAATGTTGTGCTAGAAGTCAGAATAACTGGATTCAAGTTCTCACTTATGCATTAACTGGATGCATATCCAGAAGCAAACTATTTAACCTGTCAATTGTCAATTGACTTCTTTATAAACTTCCTTATAAAAAGACATCAAATTAGTTCATGTGAACATAAGTCTAGAGGAAACACTCAAGATATTGACCTTTGTTCAAGGACCTCTTAGTCTTTAATAGGCATATCCACCAGCAATAAAGTCGCTGGCCTTGGTGCTTCATTCTATTCAGCACCAGCTTGGTTGTTCTCTACACAATCAGAATTAAAGTGAGCTTTTAATCCCAGGACATTTTCTCTGAAGATAAAATAATATTTAAAAAAATTGTCATTCATACTAAAATGTGAAAAACTTAATTAAAGCAACCACTTTGATTTCTAATTACAAAATTTAAGAGAGATGTTTATAAATCTTTTTCTGAACATAGAACTGGAAAGTGACCCATATCTTTCTCTAATTATAGGAAAAGAAGTGAAAGGATACAAAAAAAGAAGTTAGCATAATGTATCTTGATTGTTAGTTTTTTGTCTCCCTCAGTACATTCTTTTGCTAATCTAGTTTGCCAAGAGATTACCAATTCACAATGTTTTGCACTGTATTTGAATTAAAATAGAATGATTTGTCTTCCAAAGTTTCTTGATTCATGTGAGTATTTCTTCTACAAAAAGAATTAATGGGTGGAGTATCACTATAGTTTATGATATATCATGAGTCATTTTAGCCAAATGTTTTTATCAGTGGGTGAACAGACTTCTGGGAATGAGCCTGTCTGAATTTAGCTAAGCTAGTCTTCAAAGGAGACAGAATTAAAGGCTGTCGGTACTCAAAGACTTTCTAACTAAGCAAGACCTGTCATAACCTGCATAGCTTTCTGTAAATCCAGACCTACTTTTGAATCAATTCAATTTTTTAGAAACATTTATTAAGTACCAGCTTGGTACCTGGGACTGTGCTAGGTGCTAGAGATGCAAACACAAGGACAAAATGAATCAAGATATCCAATGTCACAGAAGGAACTGATGGAGTCTGAATGCAAATAGAAGCATGCCATTTTTCACTTTATTTCCTCCATAAATGTTCTCTGGTATAAGTGATATGTGTCTTCTTTCACAATATAGCAAACATGAAAAAATATATTATATTATAACACTTGCACAACCTATATCATATTACCTGTCAGCAGAGGGAGGGGCGGGGAGAGAGGGAGAGAATATGGATCTTAGAATGTCCAAAAACAATTATTAAATGTCTTATCTATATATAATCTGAAACAAAATAAAAATTTAAGTGAATGAATGAAGATTAGTGTCAATTAAGGGGCTTACACAATACAAGAAAAGAAATAGTAAGTTAGATAATTAAATACAAAATACATATGAAATAACTATGAAATAATTTTGTTCTGAGAAAGCATTAACAGCTGGAAAGAGGACTTTTGTAAAAGGTAGGGCTAGAGTTGAGTTTTAAATGAAGCTAAAGAATGTAGAATGCTAAAATGTAGCTAAAGAATGTAGAAACTGAGCTAAAAATGTGTTGAAAGGACATGCTCAAAGTCATGTAGATGGTAACTATACTTTAAGATAAAGTCAAACCAATATAAGACATGACATCAGAAAACAGACTACCTTAAGGGTCAGCTATTCTTATTATCCCCAGTACCCTCCTAGGACATGTGTAAAAGGTCAAGATATTCAATCAGATGTCATATGACCAAAGTCTTAACTAGTATGGTCCAGAATGTCCTAAATTAGCCATTCTGAAGCTGCTCAGTCTAGGGTGACATTCACCCCAACATTTTCCTTTGGTGGACTATAATACTATTCACTTATGTATGCCAACAAAACAAATCTTTATTGTATAGCTTGGTTCTTTAGAACTGATTGGTTTCAAAGTTCTTTGGCACTTGCTACTTTAGTCACCTTGGGCAATATGCATAACCTACACATAACACATCAGTGCCATCATTTGTAATCTGGTTTGACAAGATATTCTTTAAATTTCCTTGAACCTCTAGGTCTATAATGTTTAGAATTTTTCTATCTTTGAAGTCACTCCTCTCTAATGATCCCAGCTCCAGAGGCAGAAATACACAAATTTCTCTCGTTCATAAAAGGATCATTCATTTCCTAGGAGGTGTGCACATGTTTTATCAACTAACAGAGCCATGGAAGTAGAATCTTAGCATCTTACCCACCCTTCTCATCTCAACATGATTACTAATACTCTATACACACACACACACACACACACACACACACACACACAAAGTAGTGAGAAGAACACACAGAGAAACATCTATTCCTCTTGTAAGACACAAACTAGGTAAGACTTCGGAACTGCAAATGTCGTTATAATTGTACATGTAAATAGAACTGGGGTTTTTGGTACAAAATCATGCTGAATATTCTCATGAGCCATTCTCTCCCACCATCTCCTCAACTATTTGATCATCAAGTCACCTTTTAATCTGTATTCAGGTACCCACGGTAACTGGGATGATGTCTATTTGTATAGTTGTGGCAAAAAACTAGTGTGTTTCAATGATTTTAACCCCAGAATAAAAACTGCATAAAATTTCAAAACTAGACTTTGATTAAATTGTTTAATTAATTCATCTATAATTAGGATATATATTGATTCTTGCTCTCCCCAGCCACTGGGGGAGATATATTTACTTCTTACATACTTACACTTTTTCTGGGAAGAATTAATATGTATGAATTGAACCAAGCTACTTTCAACTCTTCTCTCTTTCTAAAACTCAGGCCATTAATGCTCTCAAATTTAAGTAACAAATCATGGAAGTACAGCAGGTTGATATGTTCACAGGAAATGATAGGGGGTCAGAGCTACTGTCACTACCACCCACTAAGATAACCTAAAGAAGACTTACCTCTGTACATTTACAAGAGTCTATTCTCTGACCTCCAGAATGATTCAGAATGAAATAAATGAAGATGACCCTAATTCTCTCCTGTTTATTTCTTATTCCAAAACACATTTTGGAATGAGTTCCTCTGTTGTCTCTATTTCATTGGAGTCACTTATTGAAGACAGATGAATCAAGTCTTATACCACTGGAACACTTAACTGTGTTTGGTGGAGATATCTACTAGGGTGGCCCAATTGTGAGATTCTTGCTTTGGCAACAGTCCCATCAGTTTTGTTTGACTAAAGTTTGGTTCTACATTATAGTGACTCATCTTCTAATTTTCTTTTTGTCCTGAAAAATATTGGCAGTATTTCTGCTGAATTAGCTATTCTTTCCATGCAGGGAGGGGGAATGATCTTGCATGTATGCACAACTCTATGTGGAATGATGAGATATGCTGATTTCTTTGAAGTTTTGTAAATTTCCATGGCAGATGTACATTTTCAGGATATTTCCTTCAAAGTTTTAAGAGGATTGATTTTTTAATGAAAATTGTAAATTAAACATTCTAAGGGGGCAGCTAGATGGCTCAATAGATTGAGCCAAGACTAGAGGTTATAGTTTTAAATCTGGCCTCAGATGCTTCCTAGATGCATGACTTTGGGCTAATTATTTAACCTCCATTGTCTAGCCCTTACCTTACTTCTACTTCAGAACCAAAATGCAATATTGATTCTAAGGTAGAAGGTGAGTTTTTAAAAAAAAACTCCAAGAAATATAGTGTCAGTGAAGATTCAGATGAGATTTAAATAGACTATATGTCTTAGAAAGTTAAATATAAGGAGAATAACAAGAAACTTTCTTACAACTCAACTTAAAAACATTGCCACAATATGTCTTCAAGTTCTGTTCTTTTAGGGTCTATGTCTTAGAGGTACTCTATGAATCATATGAAGAGTATCATAGAGAAAAAGCCAATTTTGGAAAGTAGAGTCCAATAGTTTATTAAATATTTAAAAGACTAGGCACATGTAATGAATTTGAGACAGAATTGTCTATTAGCAAATATATAACATTTGGCAACTTTAATAAATAATTATTTAAGGACTTCTTTGTGATCTAAATTGATTTTGTTGATGTAATATATTCATATCCCTCCTCCTTCCATCCAGTCATCTCTATTCAGGGTTATTTTCTTTCTCTTTCTCAAAAGAAGGAGGAGAGGTTGTCTGCATGTGAGAGAAAAGTCTTCTCTGTGTTCAGAGTCTGATATGAGGAAGTAGAATTATAAAATTCTAGGATGGCCAGAGCTTCCATCTTAGAGTTAGAGGTTCTGTGTCTAGTTCTGGACAATTTTAGGGAAAATGTCTAATCTCTGGCACTAAATTCATTTAGCTGAAAAATAAATTAAGAAGGAAACTAAAAGATCTTTGAATTTCCTGATAGTTCTAGGTCTAAGAAATTTCTACCCATAGATATAGACCCTTTTTTGTTAATTAAGATTCAATATTATTTCTGTAGAAGCATAAAATGTAGCCCTATCCATTGTGCTTATTAAATGTTCTTTCTTAGTAAAATTACTAAGGGAAGATAGATAGTGCTAGTTAGTATTTGGAAAGGGAATCTATGAAGCACTCTAATCTTCTACTTTCCTGAATGCAATTCTCTATCCAAAACTTCTCTTTTTTCATTCTTTATCTAATCAATCATGCTCTTTCCAATCTCAATTAATATTTCTTGAATTGAATTCACCTATAAATTCATTGGTGGTACAATATAGTTGCTTGTTAAATGTTTATTACATTTTAATTCTGGAAGCTAAGTAACATTAATCTCCTCATTTTTACAAATGAGCAAATGGAGGTTCAAAACCATGCAGTGACTTGCCCAAAGACATGCATCAAGTAAGTAATGCAGGCAAAAACCTTCTTTAATCAAGTTTTTCTCTCTTAAATTCATATCTCAAATGATTATTTTTCTCTCCCACCCTCCTTTAGGATTCAGGGACCTCTTGCTCATCCCAACTTCTTCAAAAAACTTATTCTCAGGAAAGAACCTGATATCAATTATTGTAGTTAAGTCAATGAATTACTTTCCAAAGGAAAGTTAAAAATTAACCTTTTTTCTACAGTTAAGGCATCAAAGACTATCCTGTTAAAGTGTATTCAGGCACCAGAATGGGATTGAGGGGTATGAAAAGACCTAACATCTCTGAAATCATATTATCTTGACCACCATCTGTCTTGCTTTTGTGCAAATCCAGCCCCAACTAAAAGTAATTTCAAATACACTTGGGAGATTGCAAGTAGCAACTTGCCATGAGACTATGATTTCCTGAGATATTGGTATTTGCCTGAGAAGTCTGCCAAAGCATGCTTGAAACTGGAAGCATGCCAACACCTGCTTCATCTGGTTTCTGTGGGTGTGGTCCACATCATTCTCCTGGAAGGTGTTAATTGTGACTAACATCAAATGATGAGAAGATAGATAAATCCAGGAGAGATGTCTGAGAGAAGTGAGTGGCAACGTCTTTGTTTGGACAGTCTATAAGCATTAGAGCATAACCCAACTCAGCTGCTCTTCGCATGAAGTATTAGAAATCTATTTGTCATAAACAATGATTAGAGCTTAATGTTTTATTTAATAAAATAATAAAAGTTATTTTATTATGGTTTCTGGGTATGAATACTAATATTAACATTTCAATATTAATAGTACATATCTCTCATTTTGAATACCTAAACATTTTAAATAAAAGCCCTTGATCAGTCATAACTAGTCTATTTAGGCAGTTTGGCATTCTTAAAAATATTCTGAAATTTTAATTAGAATACCAGGTTTCAAATTCTGGATTTGCTTCTTGAAACCTGTCACACATTTGGCACATCATCCAACCTCCTTGCAATTCAGTTTCTTCACCTAAAAATTATAAAACCAAAAAATATTATGTCCAAGATTCCTCCTATCTCTAAGATGATATTTTTACTAATGAGCAGAAACTGTTGTTGATTTTAGGTTGAATATTAAGCCACAATCCTTTTCACTAGAAGGCATAGAATGATTTTCCCCTATTTGAAATTTTCGTCCTTTAGAAAAAAAACCATATAGTTTTTAGAGTTTTCCTAACTCCCCTTCTAAAATACAAGTAGATTAATAATAAAATTAATTTTTATTTTGATTTTATATGACTTCTTCTCAATCATTGCTTATGCAAATACCCATGAAAGGAAATTCAAGAACAGGTTCGGAGCTTTCAAACAATAAGTAACTATTTATTAAGGACCTACCATGCTTTAGGAACTATGAGACATTAATACATTGAAAAAAAAAAGTTACCAGTAAGGGGCAGCTAGGTAGACAGAGAGCCAGGCGAGAAACTGTAGGTTCAAATCTGGCCTCACTTCCTATCTATGTGATTCTGGGAAAGTCATTTAATCCCAGTTGCCCAGCCCTTATTACTCTTCTGCTTTGAAACTAATAACTTAGTATTAACTCTACAATGGAAAGCAAAAGGTTTTAAAAAGAAAAATAACTTTAATCCTAAAATGTCAGAAAACAATTATCAAAAATTGTTTATACTTAGGAGAAAATAAAAAGAAAAAGGGAAAGAAAAAAAAAAGAAAATTTTTTACATCTACCAAGAAACTCATAATGAAAAAGGGCTATCTATTGCCATAGAAGAACTGATATAAGATGAATAAAAATAGAAGCATACCATACTTGACTTCTTTCCTCAATGACTTTTCTTCTGATTGCCAAGCAATATCTGTCTTGTTTAACAAGATGAACATGGAATCATGTATTGCATGATAGAATGGATACAATCTATATAATAATAACTGATGTCTTGGAGAGGGGGCAGGAGTAGGGCAAAAGAGAGAATATGAATCTTCCAATGTCAGAAAATGATGGTTGACAATTAAATTGATATGTAATCTGAGGTAAACATGAAAATTTACATAGAATAATCTTATAGTTTAAACTGAGTTTTGAAGTGAGGAATTCTATATGGATTCTATACTAGTACAAAGGAACAAAGTTAGAAGATGGAATGTCATGCTTGAGGGAAAAAACAATTTCTCTAGATCATCAAGTTCAGTAAGAAGTGTGAAATATAATGTAAATAGAAAGATAGTGGAACAAGGGTGCAAAAGGCCATAAGGAGAGAAAAAACAGAATGTTGGACCAAATGATTGTAATGTCCTTTCAACTCTCAATATGATTCTAAATTTCCCCCTAAAGAGGAATAACCCAAATAATGTCCTTCTTACAATTTAGATGCCCCCCCAATTTTAGCTCTCTTAACCTAGTTTTTAGAGCCTTAAATATTTGCTAATATGCTCCTATGTATTCTTCCACTCTTCTCTAGGGCTAGAATCTCTATTTTCTCATCTTCATTTTTTTTTCAAATATTTTGTTACAATCTTAGTAACTAACACCACCAAAAATTTTTTTTTAAAAATCATAAAATTATGTGCAAACCCATGAACTCTACATTGTTTGTAACTTGTTTACAATGTGTAAAATATATATGTATTAATATAAACATCCTCAGCTTTTGAATTTCCTTTGGATTTGTTTTACATTGATACTTTTTTCTCTTGATTTTGTAGCTGTTATTGTTTTAATGTAATCATAGTATGCATTATTCTTATTCTTTATTCTCTTTTCATCTCTTCATAACTTTTCCTTAAATTTCCAATATTTGTCATTTCTAATAGTAGAATATAATCCATTACATTCAAATATCCCTATCTATTCAGCCATTTCTCCCAATCATTGCATTTATGTTATTTCCAGTTATTTTGTCATTACAAACAAAACTTCCATGAATATTTTCATAAATACACAGCTTTTCACCTTCTCGATTAATGCCCTTAGGATCTAATACTAATAATGGCATACCTAGGTCAATGAACTTGAACAGTTTTAAAAGTCTTAATTTTTACAGCTTAACTTACAAATCTTAATATTTCCATCTTATTTTCTAAAAAGAAAACGTCAACACTGTTCAGCCAATGTAATATTAGGCCTCTTTCTCCATATTTCTATCAGCATTTAACTTGATCAACTTAACTCATCTGTTTCTCAGTTAACATATATTACCTAGGCCAAATTTAACTAGATTGTTCCTTAGGCAGAAGAGACAATCTGTTGCCAAAACCATACCTTTCCAAAATCAAGTCTTTCCAAATTGGTGATAACCAATGGAACCTTTGTTACAATGCTACAACTACTCAGAAATACAGGATTACCTCGATAGATTAATGAATGTTAAAGTAAGATTCTGAAGAATATTTATGGTCCTTAAACCATTGTTGTCCCTTCAGAGACTATGATTGGATAATATGCATGTTCAGGCTTAGATCTACCACTAGCCTAATCCAGGTTTGTGGGAGCTCTGCAGATATCTATTTTATTTAGCTTATTTAAGATTGTATTCCTCTCCTTAACTTATTTTTTGGTTAGATGTATGTAGTTCCTAAAAGAGAAAATTAAAGTCCTCAATATTATTTATTTTGTTATCTATTTTCTTTGTATCTCATTTAGTTTTATTTGAAAATCTGAATGGTATAATACTTAGTATATGCAAGTCAAATATTGGTAATGCTTCATCATCTGTCATGCTCCCCAAAATAATCTAGTTACCCTGTTCATACCTTAGCCCCAACTGTCAGAGATTATGATTACTACACCTCCCTTTTCTGGATTAGTCAAGGCATAATATATTTTGTTCCAATGCCTCACCTTCACTATATTTATGTCACTCATTTATAGTGTGTTTTTTGCAAGCAAAAAATTGTCAGGTCCTCCTTTCTGTTTTCCATTTTGTTCCCCTGTGTGAATTAATACCATTTATAATCAGTATCATAGTTATTGGCTGTGTATTTTCATCTTTTCTGTTCTTCCTCATACATCCTCCTTTATTCTCTTCCCTTGCTTTCTAAATTCCAGATTGTCCCACCGTTCCAAAGGTCGCTTCCTGCTCCATAGCTCTTCTTCCTAATTCAAAGAGTATATTTTAACAATAAATAAGAGGCAGCCACGTCACTGGAGTTTATGGAGTAAGAGAGTGATAGGATGAGCACTACGATTAAGGAAAATCACTGGTTTCTTTGTGAAAAATATATTGGAATGAGGAGAAACTTGAGGCAGGACAAATATCTAGAAATCTATTAAATTCATTCACTGACTCTATGCAATTTCAGGGGCATATTTTGATGATTGTTTTTGAGGATCTTGACTCCATTACAGCTTTAATGTTTCAAATAAACTAGTTTATACAGGGTCATCAGGACCATAAATGAAGGATTTTCCAGAAAACTGAAGGTTTCGCTATGAATACTCCCCAAATTTATTTTGTATTTTCATTTATTGATGAAAATATGTTTAATATGTACCACATATCTACAAGACCTCATCAGCCAAATGCATTAAATTTAACCTTTTCTTGATAACTTGTAGCTATTGAGATATGCATGTTGTAAATATAGATATAGTTGATAGAAAGCATAGGACAGATTGACTTAATTTATCAACTCTTTATTCAGCCCAGATTCAGATAAATGAATTCTAACATTTGGAACACACACACACACACACACACACACACATATATATATATATGTATATTTTTTTTACATTTTCCTAATGGTTTTTCTCCCTCCACTATGCTTACGTTCATGTTTCTTTCTTTTTTTTTAATAATTTTTAATTTTTAGAAAAATTTTCCATGGTTACATAAGTCATGTTTTTACTTTCCCCTTCATCCCTTCAACCCCCTGCCCCCCTCCACTATAGCTAATTTGCATTTCTACTGGTTTTATTATGTGTGGTCAGTCAAGACTTATTTACACATTATTGATAGTTATATGGGTGTGGTCTTTTCAGGTCTACATCCCAATTGTGTCCTCATCAACCAAAGTGTCCAAGCAGTTGTTTTTCTTCTGTGTTTCTACACCTGTAGTTCTTCCTCCAAATGTGGGTAGTGTTCCTTTCCATAAATCCCTCAGAATTGTCTTAGGTCATTGCATTGCTGCTAGTACAGACATCCATTACATTTGATTTTACCACAGTATATCAGTCTCTGTGGACAATGTTCTTCTGGCTCTACTCCTTTCACTCTGCATCAATTCCTGGAGGTCTTTCCAGTTCACATGGAATTCCTCCAGTTTATTATTCCTTTGAGCACAATAGTATTCCATCACCAAAATATACCACAATTTGTTCAGCCATTCCCCAATTGAAGGTCATACCCTCCTTTTCCAGTTTTTTCAAAGTTTTTCTGTCATTTTTTCTAGCACTATAATATTCTACAACAATTAAAATATGATATTTTTTCAGGTGTTTCCAAAATTGCAGATATCTGTAACTTTATAAGCATGTTACCTGTTCCAGGTTAAGATGGCTGCAGAGTAAGAAGCAACTTTTAACATCTCCTGAATGAAATACACAAAACTCCTCAAGGGGACATAAAAACAAGTTCAGATGAAAGGAGGAACCCCACAACAGGGCACAGCATGGAAGGTACGTGGAATCAGGGCATTTCCATGCTATAAAGGGGTGAAACAGCTCTCACTAAATCACAGGCTGAGCAACCACCACAACCCCACCCCCTCCACACACACGCCACCTATAGTGCCAAAGCCAGCTAAAAAGAAATAGAGCAAGTTTGGGGCACCAATCAAGTCATTGGTAGCTCCGGGGCCTGTTCCTGAGAGCAGCAAGATTTAGGACCCCAAAAAGCTAACGAACAACACACAAACTCTGAGCGCAGGAGCAGGGCGCAGAGAGTGGACGTAGGACGCAGAGCACTGGCTCAGAGCGCAGGCTCAGGTGGAGGCGTGTGTGGAGGGAGACACAGCCACAAGCTAAAGCTCTGAAACCTTGAGTGGGGAACCAATGCAGATAGGTATAAGACTGTGGAAGCAGCACCCTGAGACTTGTAAAGAAACCTCCTGCAGAGGATCAAGCAAGGGGGTCTACCAGGGGGCTTGACCTTGGAAAAAACCTGAACTCAGACCTCAGGAGCCAAAAGACCACGGACAGACCCTGAGCACGAGGATAAAGCTGAGAAGCTGCTGGGCTAAAGATGGCTACCCAGTCTCAGGAAGTTCAGAAGAGAAAGATTAACAACAAGAAAAAGAAGTCTTTAACACTGACAACTTTTACACAGAGAAAATCCAGATAACCAAGCAAACAGAGGAGGAGAACAAACAAGCATCTGGACCCTCCTGAAATAAGGAAAACTCCTCACAAGCTATGGAAAAGTTCAAAACTGAGATTTTCAGGAAAATGGAAAAGATCTGGCAAGAAAATAACAGTTTAAAAGGTAGAATCTTGCAATTTGAAAGTGAGGCTCAGAAACCAAATGAACTGATGAGCAAATTGAACACCAGAAATGACCAGATTGAAAAGGAATGCCAGAAGATTATAACTGAAAACCAGAAGATTATAGCTGAAAACCAAAAGATTAAAGCTGAAAACCAATCCCTAAAGGCTAGAATTGAGCAATTAGAAGCTAATGATCTCTCAAGACAACAAGAACAAATAAAACAAAGTCAAAAGACCGAAAAAATAGAAGGAAACATGAAATATCTCAATGAGACAGTGACAGACCAAGAAAACTGGTCTAGAAGAGACAATTTGAGAATAATTGGTCTTCCAGAAAAACCAGAAATTAATAGAAACCTGGACTCCATATTAACAGAAATTATTCAGCAAAATTGCCCTGAAGTCCTACAACAAGAGGGCAATATAGACATTGAAAAGATCCATAGAACACCTGGGACATTCGATCCAGAAAAGAAAACACCCAGAAATATAATTGCCAAATTCAAGAGTTTCCAAGCAAAAAAAAAAATCTTATAAGAAGCCAGAAAGAGAGAATTCAAATATCAAGGAGCACCAATCAGGATCACACAGGATCTGGCAGCCGCCACGCTAAAAGATCGCAAGATTTGGAATACGATATTCAGAAAGGCAAGACAGCTGGGCCTTTAAACACGGATCAACTACCCATCAAAATTAACTATATATTTCCAGGGGAAAGTATGGGCACTCAAAAAAATTGAAGAATTCCAGGTATTTGCACAGAAAAGACCAGGGCTAAATGGAAAGTTTGATATCCAACCACAAAAATCGAGAGAAACCTGAAAAGGTAAATAAGATACAGAGGGGAAAGAAAGAAAACTTATAATTTTTAAAATTTGCCTTTTTAAGGGCCTCAGTGAGATCTAATTATCTGTATTCCTATGTAGAGAAACGTTATGTATAATTCTCTGTAGTGAACTCTATTCACTATTATAGTATTCACTATTATAGTAATCAGAAGAATAATTCACAGGGTGAGGGTGGAATACTAAATAATCTAAGATGACATGGGGGATGGGAAAGAGGGGGTGAATAGCAGGGGACAGCAAGTGTAACTTGAATGAATAAGAAAAAAAGGATATTCTATTACACACAAAGAGGGCATGGGAAGGAGAGGGGACAAATACTATTATAAGAAGGAGAGGAAGAGAGCATTAAGAGGTAATAATCAAACCTTACTCTCAGTGTAATCAACCCGGAGAGGGAAGAGGAGCTATACTATCCATTGGGACATAAAACTCTTATCTAATCCTTCTGAGAAAGTCAGAAGGGATAAACCAAGGGGAGCAGGGGAGTGGGGAGGTCAAAAAAAGGGAGGGGAGAAGAAGGGGGAGGGAATTCATAAGGTCTTTAAAAACAAAAAAGGGGGAAAATAAGGGAGTGGTATAGAAAGGGAAGTTAATCAAGGGAGGGGATAAGGGATAGTGGCTCAATCGCAAACCACTGGTTTAAAAAGAAATAGTATAAGAAAAAGGGTGTAGGAATAGGGGAGGATACGAAAATGTCAGCAAATGCACAACTGACGATTATAACTCTGAATGTGAATGGGATGAACTTGCTTATAAAACGGAAGCAAATAGCAGAGTGGATTAGAAACCAAAATCCTACCATATGTTGTCTACAAGAAACATATATGAGGCGGGTGGACATACACAAGTTTAAGGTTCAGGGCTTGAGCAAAATCTTTTGAGCATCAAATGAGAAAAAGAAGGCAGGAGTGGCTATTATGATTTCTGACAAAGTCAAAGTAAAAATAGATATGATTAAAAAAGACAGGGAAGGTCATTACATCCTGATTAAAGGCAGTATAAACAATGAGGAAATAACACTGCTCAATATGTATGCACCAAGTGGCATAGCACCCAATTCATAAAGGAGAAACTGGCAGAGCTCAAGAAGGAAATAGATAGTAAAACCATAGTAGTGGGAGATCTAAATATTCCTCTTTCAGATCTAGATAAATCAAACCGAAAAATAAATAAGAAAGAGGTAAGAGAGATAAATGAAATCCTAGAAAAATTAGATTTAATTGATATGTGGAGATAAATAAATAGGGACAAAAAGGAATACACCTTCTTTTCAGCTGCACATGGCACATTCACAAAGATTGACCATGTTATAGGGCATAGAATCATTGCAAGCAAATGCAAAAGCGCAGAAATAATAAATGTAACCTTCTCAAATTATAATGCAATAAAAATAATAATTAGTAAGGGCACCTGGACAGGAAAATAAAAAACTAATTGTAAATTAAATAATATGATTCTCCAAAACCAATTTGTCAAAGAAGGAATCATAGAAACAATCAACAATTTCATTGAAGAAAATGACAATGATGAGACATTCTACCAAACTCTGTGGGATGTGGCCAAGGCAGTAATCAGGGGGAAATTTATATCCTTGAGTGCATATATTAACAAATTAAGGAGGGCAGAGATCAATGAATTGGGCATGCAACTCAAAAAATTAGAAAGCGAGCAAATTAAAAATCCTCAGATGAAAACTAAATTAGAAATACTAAAAACCATGGGAGAAATTAATAAAATCGAAAGTAAAAGAACTATTGAATTAATAAATAAGACTAGAAGCTGGTACTTTGAAAAAAACAGATAAAATAGACAAAGTACTGGTCAATCTAATAAAAAAAGAAAAGAAGAAAACCAAATTGACAGTATCAAAGGTAAAAAGGGAGACCTCACCTCTAATGAAAGGGAAATTAAGGCAATCATTAAGAACTATTTCACCCAATTATATGGTAAGAAATATAACAATTTAGGAGATATGGACAAATATTTACAAAAATATAAACTGCCTAGATTAACAGAAGAAGAAATAGAATACCTAAATAATCCCATATCAGAAAAAGAAATTGAACAAGCCATCAAAGAACTCCCTAAGAAAAAATCGCCAGGGCCTGATGGATTGACAAGTGAATTCTATCAGACATTCAAAGAGCAACTAATCCCAATACTATACAAATTATTTGATATGATAAGCAAAGAAGGAGTCCTATCAAATTCCTTTTACGACACAAATATGGTACTGATTCCAAAGCCAGGGAGATCAAAAACAGAGAAAGAAAACTACAGACCAATCTCCCTAATGAACATAGATGAAAAATCTTAAATAGAATACTAGCAAAGAGACTCCAGCAAGTAATTAAGAAGATCATCTACCATGATCAGGTTGGATTTATACCAGGAATGCAAGGGTGGTTCAACTTTAGGAAAACCATCCACATAATTGACCACATCAACAGTCTAACAAACAAAAATCACATGATTATCTCAATAGATGCTGAAAAAGCCTTTGAAAAAATACAGCATCCATTCCTATTGAAAACACTGAAAAGTATAGGAATAGAAGGACCTTTCCTAAAATAATAAACAGTATATACCTAAAACCATCATCAAACATCATATGCAATGGGGATAAATTAGAAGCCTTCCCAATATGATCAGGAGTAAAGCAAGGATGCCCATTAATACCTCTATTATTCAACATAGTACTAGAAACACTAGCAGTAGCAATTAGAGAAGAAAAAGAAATTGAAGGTATCAAAATAGGCAAGGAGGAGACTAAGCTATCCTTCTTTGCAGATGATATGATGGTCTACTTAAAAAATCCTAGAGAATCAACTAAGAAGCTTGTAGAAATAATCAACAACTTTAGCAAAGTTGCAGGATACAAAATAAATGCACATAAATCATCAGTATTTCTATACATTTCCAACACACTAGAGCAGCAAGAAGTAGAAAGAGAAACACCATTTAAAATCACCCTAGACACTATAAAATACTTAGGAATCTATCTACGAAAACAAACACAGCAATTATATGAAAACAACTACAAAACACTTTCCAAACAAATAAAACTGGATCTAAACAATTGGAAAGCCATTAATTGTTCATGGGTAGGATGAGCTAACATAATAAAAATGACAATTCTACCCAAATTAATTTACCTATTTAGTGCCATACCTATCAAGCTACCAAAAAACTTCTTTACTGAATTAGAAAAAACTATAACACATTTCATTTGGAATAACAAAAGATCAAGAATTTCAAGGGAAATAATGAAAAAAAAATGTGAAGGAAGGGGGCCTAGCAGTACCAGATATTAAACTATACTATAAAGCAGCAGTCATCAAAACAATATGGTACTGGCTAAGAGACAGAGAGGAGGATCAATGGAATAGACTTGGGGTAAATGACATCAGCAAGACAGTGTATGATAAACCCAAAGAGCCCAACTTTTGGGACATGAATCCACTATTTGACAAAAACTGCTGGGAAATTTAGGAAATAATATGGGAGAGATAAGGTCTAGATCAACATCTCACATCCTACACCAAGATAAATTCAGAATGGGTGAAAGACTTGAATATAAAGAAGGAAACTATAAACAAGTTAAGTGAACACAGAATAGTATACTTGTCAGATCTCTGGGAAACGAAAGACTTTAAAACCAAGCAAGAGTTAGAGAAAATTACAAAATGTAAATTAAATGGTTTTGATTATATTAAACTAAAAAGTTTTTGTACAAATAAAAACAATGTATTCAAAATCAGAAGGGAAACAACAAATTGGGAAAAAATCTTTATAACGAAAAACTCTGACCGGGGTCTAATTACTCCAATATACAAGGAGTTAAAGCAATTGTATAAAAAGTCAAACCATTCCCCAATTGATAAATGGGCAAGAAAAATGAATAGGCAATTTTCAGGTAAAGAAATCAAAAGTATCAATAAGCACATGAGAAAGTGTTCCAAATCTCTAATAATTAGAGAAATGCAAATCAAAACAACTCTGAGGTTTCACCTCACACCTAGCAGACTGGCTAAAATGAAAGAAGGGGAGAGTAATGAATGTTGGAGGGGATGTGGCAAAATTGGGACATTAATGCATTGCTGGTGGAGCTGTGAACTGATCCAGCCATTCTGGCTGGCAATTTGGAATCATGCTCAAAGGGCTATAAAAGAATGCTTGCCCTTTGATCCAGCCATACCATTGTTGGGTTTGTACCCCAAAAAAATCATAGATAAACAGTCTTGTACAAAAATATTTATAGCTGAGCTTTTTGTGGTGGCAACAAACTGGAAAAGGAGGGTATGTCCTTCAATTGGGGAATGGCTGAACAAACTGTGGTATATGCGGGTGATGGAATACTATTGTGCTAAAAGGAATAATAAACTGGAGGAGTTCCAGGTGAACTGGAGAGACCTCCAGGAACAGATGCAGAGCGAAAGGAGCAGAGCCAGAAGAACATTGTACACAGAGACTGATATACTATGGTAAAATTGAATGCAGTGGACCTCTTACCAGCAGCAATACAATGACCCAGGACAATTCTGAGGGATTTATGGTAAAGAACGCTGCCCACATTCAGAGGAAGGACTGCAGGAGAGGAAACATATAAGAAAAACAACTGCTTGAACGCATGGGTCGGGGTGGACATGATTGAGGTTGTGGACTCGAAACTACCACACCAATGCAACTACCAATAATTTGGAAATAGGTCTTGATCAAGGACACATGACAAAACCAGTGGAACTGTGTGTTGGCCATGGGTGGGGGGAGTGCGGGGGGTGAAGGGGAAAGTAGGAGCATGAATCATGTAACCATGTTAAAAATGAATATTAATAAATGTTTAAAAAAAAAAACTTGTTACCTACCTCCTGACTAAGAGGTGA
Source organism: Gracilinanus agilis (assembly GCF_016433145.1). Classification (NCBI taxonomy): domain Eukaryota; kingdom Metazoa; phylum Chordata; class Mammalia; order Didelphimorphia; family Didelphidae; genus Gracilinanus; species Gracilinanus agilis. The sequence continues at coordinate 623,707,772 of NC_058132.1, read as the reverse complement.
TGTACTGGGGTATAGAATGGAACATGCATTTTGAGACCTGGACAGTGTGGGAATTTGAGTTCCTGGACTATGCATCTTTGCTACAAAAGTTTTCTTTTCATATTTTCTTTCGTGTTCGAAGGGGGCAACAAGAGAGAAAAATATTAAATTTAATCAAAATATAGAACAAAGATGTATGTTGATAGTACTGGACATGGTTCTGACTCAAGGTTCATTCAGGTGGAATGCCAGGAATTTTACTCATCTCCCCTTTTCTCCATGAAGTCAATTTTAAGATGGTAAAATAAAACAATTAATATGGAATGAAGAATCTAACAGGTCTATGACAACACTTGGCTTCTTGTTCTGGTAACATTGAGCTAAAACATACAATGTTATGGGAACAAAATCTTCAGTCACATATGAAAGAATTAAAACTAAACTCTAGCTGACTGCATGGAAGGAACTAATGTCCTTTAGCATTCCTCACTCCCAGAGTAGATTGTAATTCCTTTTGAAATTGTATCCCCACCATATGAATGTAACTTCCGCCTTGGAATTCTATCTACTCTTTTGGATCTGTGTTTGTATTTTTAATATATATCCACCAAAGGATCTTGCATTTAATGCAACACTATTAATTATATTCAAATGAGTATAATATGTTAATTGACATAGAAAGCATTAATGTCTAGGGGGATCATAGCAGTCTACTTGAAGAGGGCTCTCTTAAACTAAGTGTGAAGGAAAACAAGGGTTTTGAAATGTAAAGATGAAGAGAGAATGCAGGCCTTTGGATATCTTAAAATCCAAGGAAAGATCATGCCAATGCATGGAGGCAGGAAATGAAATGTCAAGTTCAAAAAAGTGATAGTACTTTTAATTCAAAATTCATAAAAGAAAGTAATATAAAATAAAGATTAAAAGATGTCGGGAGTCGGTGTGTGGAAGAATTAGATGCCGATCTGAGAAGTTTTATTTCATCTTAGAGTTAATGAGAATACTCTGTTGTTTTTGTTTTCAAGGAAGTCAAATGGTCAGGCAAGCATCTTTGCAAAACATTTTAGCAACTACCAGAGGGATGGATGGGAATAGGAGAAATTAAAATAAGGAATACCAGTAAGGAGTATTTCTATATTTAATATTTTGTGTCTTGAGGTGTTCTTGACTACTTGCCTCCCCATCATATGAAGTCATTCTCTTTGCTTATTCCTTTGTTGCTGGTTATTTTCATCTTTAATGTCTGAATCCTCTGCTAACCACTCTGATTGTCTTTTTTTTCCATTGCTATGGTCACTTCTAATCTCAGAGATAGAGGGCAAAACAAAATCTCCTCCCTACACTTGCTTTTAAAGAGGGCTCACATTCTAGTCATTTATTACCTCCTCTAATCCTTGGATTGGACCCCACCATCATCATATCCTCCTAATTTCTCCTCCTGCTCCCTCCCTATTCAGTTTATTTCAGTGTGTTTTCTTCCATTAGATTGTAAATTCTTGAGGGTAGCAGACTGGCTTTCTTTGTTTGTATTCACAGCATTTCCCACAGTGCCTGGCAAATATTAGGCAAAGTACTTCATAAATGTTTATGGAAATGAACTCAAACTTCTGCCATTTCATTCCCTAATAATCTCTTCATTTTTTGCTATTTTTCTAATTTACTCCCAATAAATCATCATTTTCAGTAAAAAATCCAATCCTTTTAAAATACCAAACAGAGCAGCAAAATAATTATCTGTAGTCCCCCCATGGAAGACCACAGCCTTTGCCTCTAACTTTTTTCAGTATTTTCATTGATCCTAGGTGCTAAAGGACTGCTACCTTGCCACAGAGCACTTATTCATTCATTAGTTATTTTACTTTCCTCTGAATTTGAAGCTATCTTAGACTTGAAATCATCTGAAGATCAAGCCATTATAGAGGTAAGCTATCTTTTATTAACACAGTCCTGAGGCAGTTAGTGACTTAGTAGATAGAGCACTGGTCCTAGAGTCAATAAGACCTAAGTTCAAAGCTTGCCTCAGACGTGTACTAGCTGTGTGACCATGGGCAAGTCACTTAACCTCTGTTTGCTTTAAACCACTGGAGAATGAAATGGCAAACTAACCCAGTATCTGTGGTAAGAAAACACCATTGATTATATAGTTCCTGACATCATAAAAAGTCAGACAGGATTCAGTGACTAACAATAACAACCTAGTCCACCTGCTACTAATGGTTGCTAAAAGCAGCCAATATTTCATGACAGTCCCTAAATTTTGGGACCTCTCTTTTTCTCTGTATCTCTCTCTGTCTCTCTATGTAAATATACATACATATTTCTTGTATCTAGGAGTATTATTTTATACTCTCACAGATCAGATTGGCTTGGCTCATTGCTGTCATGTACTAGTAACTCCTCTTCATTAAATAACTGGCTCTCTACTTTACAAATTGATCCCTTCTAAGGTCATAATTTTTTTAATCATTAAATCAGATTATATAAAAGATCATAAAAAGAAAAGTATTACTTAAATGTAATATAAACATGGTTCATACATGCCATTCACTTCCTAAATCTAGCCTTATCAAAAGACAAAAATATATTTCCTAGGCCAAAACCCATCTTTCCAGGAACTATTTCCCCTACCAGTGCTGAACTCAGGGTCATAGAACGATATAAATCTATAGCTATTTGTAACCTTCCCCCAGTGTCCAGTAAAATTGAAACTGAATGCACATTTAACTCATAGCTTATTTTGAGTAACATAGACCCTTAGGGTGAGTCTTCTGGATATAGCTTTATAGACCACAAGAGAAAAAATTGGTGTGGGGAACATTGTCATCTGTCTTATATATTGAATTATTCATTTCACATAAGTATTTCTAAATTATCTGTCTTTTTGATCCTGGATCAAATTGGTTCATCCACAGGGAGTTACATGTTGCCTGATATCAGACTTCTTTCAAAGGTAAACAGCAGGTGGTTTGGGGGAAGCCAGTTGTCAAACTGGCTATCATCATTGTTCCTTCTTTTGCTAGAGATGTCTCTTGCACAGACATGTATCAATTTGGTATGCTTTTTCTTAACTGGATAATGACACACCCTTAAATATTTTTTGTCTTTTCACCTGGCCAAAAAGAAAGCCTTCCAATTTTGCCTATATTCATGCTGCAACTTCTCCTTTAGTTTGTTTTATCCCTGATTATTAAAATAATGATTCAATTTATTTGTCTATTTTGAACATAAAATTGACTACAAAATCTTTCTGTAGTGATCTGACATTGAAACCATAATATCAATTTCTTTTCATGCCTCATAAAATTCACAGAAAGAAATCAGTGAAAATTTGGCTTTTGCCCAACTGTGATACAACATGAAAGATGCAATTTCAAATGTAGATATAAGGAAAAAGTGGTTTTGATGTGTTTCAATTACATTCAAAATGTATATATAATGTGGAGAATATTTTTAATATTCTAAAACTTCCTTCAGAAGTAATTTTGAAATTGAAGTTGAAAGTATATATCATTTATAAAATGAAGTTTACTTTTAAAAAGTCTTTCAATTAACCAGAAAAGAATAGGATATACTAGTAAATAGAGAAGAACAGTTACTAGTGAAAGACCCCCTCCTCTCACTAAAGTTTTGGTTATCAATGTAGCCATATGCAATTTTGAAATCTAGAATTATAGGATTTTAAGTTACAAAAGACAGAAGGATCCATATTTTCTCCTCTAAACTTAAAGAAGAAAGACCACGGCAGAGGAGACATTTTAGAAGTTTGGTACAAGTTTGCTTCCTTTTTTTTATACATCTATATTTTCCTTTCCTAAGTACACGATGAGTTCCTTAAGCATCTTGAAATTTTCTCTCTACTGATCTCAGTGACTAGCACAAGGATTTCTACATAAAAGTTTTTTTAACAAATATTTATTCATCAATTGATAACCATTGTGTCACTGGACAAAGCTATCTCTATTGTTATAGATTTCAAAGAGATTTTGAAAAAAATTATGTATCATTTTGAGTCACCTTATTAGAGGAAAGTCTTCCAAGTGACATTTTGCTCTACCAAATAAAATGTCTTTCATTTCTCTCAATTAACAAACAAATACTGTGAAATCTAGTATAACCTACAGCTTTCAGCTAATTATGCAATGTATTACTTATTTTGGAATAACATTTTAAAAAAACCTTAATTATCTGTAGTAATATTATCATGGAGGATGTCCTTGCTTCTTACTAAAATTTTATATAGAAGGAAACTTAGCATTTAGGTCCCATTATTGTTTTTAACCAGTATTCCTTTTTGGAGATATATTAATCAGATCTTGATTTTTCTCACACTTTTGACATATTTCTCTACTTCTGGTTCTATATAAATTAACCCCTCAATGCTTTCAGAATTATGTCTTTTTCTCTACCTACATATAGACTAATTCAATTAATTTTCTATCTTTGTTTGATTTTGTGCCATTCCTTTCTTTTTATGAGCCCATCAAAAACAATGATAATAGATTTCCAATGTGGTGACTCTACTGTATTTGATACTGAAAAAATATTCTTTCTTTCTTTTTTTTTAAACCCTTCACTTCTGTGTATTGGCTCCTTGGTGGAAGAGTGTTAAGGGTGGGCAATGGGGGTCAGGTGACTTGTCCAGGGTCACACAGCTGGGAAGTGTCTGAGGCCGGATTTGAACCTAGGACCTCCCGTCTCTAGGCCAGACTCTCAATCCACTGAGCTACCCAGCTGCCCCCATACTGAAAAAATATTATCAAAATAATTGCTTTTTCCTATTTTTCTTCTGTTATTTAATCTAATTCCTAGGAATCTTTAGACTAGTTTTACTTTCCACTATTTCTCTTTGCTTTATAAAATCCTGTTGCTCATAATAGTCCATAATCCTTTACAGTACTTTTAAAAGTAAACTAATATTTTTAAGTGTATTGCCATAGCTTTTTTTCTCTTTATGCTTGAAAAGTAAGTCATATATGTTAACTAAAGTACTGTGGTAGCTCTTTTGGTTTCCTATTATGAACAACTATTTAAATCAGTTAAATTTCTTTATAAAATTTTCCATACACTTTTCCTATGGGTTTTCTTTAATTTCTTCTTTTCCACTAACAAACTGTTTTAAAATAGAGCAGGGTTAAGTTGATTTAGTTGCATGTACTTATTCTCATGTTCAATTTTCACCTAGTTTTGAAGTAATTTTGATCTTATCCTTATAAACTATTTGTCTGACTACGTGAACAAACTGGTTAAAGAATTACTTTCATATAACTATTGAGTAGTTTTAAATCTGTAAAAAACATAATCATGTTCACTTTTGTTATCATATTCCATAAATGTCTAGTATTAACCAATCCTCAGGTCAAAGAAAATATTCAGGATATGTACATGTGAGATTTAAGTGCAATTTGTAGATCTTTCATCTTTTTTATTTGTTGTTCCTATTCCACATTTTCATTATTCTCTTTATTATTAACATAGTTTTTACCTGTGCATTATAGTCAACAAGTGTCAAATTATATATTGGTTTAATTTGTATCATTCATTAATTTCACATAATTTATCCATACTTTACTTTGTGCAGTGAATATTGGTACATAGCTGAAATTATTTCCATGGAAATGTTTTTGTCAATATCTTTCATGAGCACAGAAACACAAGATGATCAAATATTAATTAAAATGATGTTCCTTGTTGCTTTTATGTTCAAAATTAAATCAAATCTGTCAATTTCTTTAGAAGAGTTCTAAGGAAAACCTGTGAATCATCTTTCTATTTGGCTATTATTGCAACTTTACTTATTAAAGTCCATTACACAAAGTGTCAAAATATAATGGGTCATAAATCATGCAACCAGTTTTGATAAAGTTCTTTTGGCCCATCTAATATAAACTTTTAATTCTTTTAGTTGAGGAAGCTGAGAATTAAGGAACTTAAATGATTTGACCAAGGTCCATAGGAAATAAGCAATAAAAACCAGGATTTGAACCAAGAACTACTGAGTCCAGAGCTGACATTGTTGCTGACAAGTTCCTACTGTATCAGTTCCTCTTGTTATATATATGACTGCTTGGTGGTCATTTGACAAAAAATTTATATCAGTCAAGTTAAAACTGATGATGACCTAAAAAACTATTACTATAGGAACCTTCTATCCCTTCCCTGATATATTGATGCCATCATTATAGAAGCAGAAATGAAGAAACATGGGAATGAGGGCCATTTAATTTTTTTTCTTTGTTTCATAGGCCACCTTGTTCAAAAATTTCAGTTCCCAATAGTCCAACCTACTAGTGATGGGTGACTTTCTATTAAACTAGTCTTTTCTTTGACAAGCATAAAAATATAAATGAAATATAAATGAAATGCAAAATAAATAAAGGAAATGTTTTAAAATGGAAACTATTAGGAAAAGTTTGATGATCATACTTGATATAAGCCTTAAGTGGAAATAGGGATGGTAAGAGGTAAATGTGAGGAGGAAGGACACTCCAAGAAGAAAGGAGGTAATTTAAACTAGACAGGAGGGTGAAAAATGGAATTTTTTGTATACAGGTAACACAATGTATACTTGTTTGGCTGGAATGTGTAATGCATAATGATCAATTTGACGACAGTGTGAAAATATTTGTGGCCAAATTGATAACTTATAAATCATAGTTTGGAACACTTTATTTCCTGATTAGAGAAACTTCAATAATTCCTTATTCCAATTTAAAGCATAAGGTACTTACTTTTGACCTTTCAAATCCTCTAGGATCTGACTGTGAATATCTTGCTAGACTTATTCCATTACCCTGACTGCTGCTAGGCATTCTTAAGCCCCTATCACCTCTTACCTGAACTAGAGTAAATGTGTTGGATAAAAGCCAGAATTTTTGACTATTCCTTTCTGCTTATAACCTCTTAGTCTTCTACTCTTATTCTATTAATCATCCAGTACAGATTCTTTATCCTTTTAATAAACTTGATTCTTTCCCAATTTCCCTAGCAAATTTATTCTGGCCTCACTTCCCTCTGTATCATAGGATTGGCCATTTCAATCATGTCTCTTCCATCTTTGAATCCAATGATTCCTCAAGTTTTTCTTTTTGTAGTTAATTCCTATCTGATACTGCTCCTATGCCTGAACAGCTGAACACCAGGAGGAAATTATTATATAGTGTACCTAGTTTAAATCCAAATTCGTGTGTAATAGAAGTGGATTGGGGGGCACTCCCATTCAATTTTTGCAAACTCTTTCAATGATGCAGTATGGATATGTGCACTCATATATTGTTAAAGGAAAATTATTAACTGCTTATTGGATTTTAGTGAAGTTTTCACATCATGTTCAGGGAACCTTTGTATTTGGGAAAATCTATATAGGGTCTATTTTTAAGCTTTTTTAAAATTTCCTCATTATAAACTCTGGGTTGGAACCATAATGAACCAGAAATATAAAATGACCTTCTTAACAAATCTAGTTTACGTGAAGTCAGAGTTTTCTTTTCTCTTTGCCAGGGTGGAGGGTGGGAAAAGGTGAGATATACAGAGATTTGAACTAAAGGTTAAATATACTTAACCTAAATTGAACTCTCAATTTAGACTGCTAGTCTAGACTACTGAATGACAATCTAGTTATTCATCTTATTCTGTTTCTACCAAATTTACCCTAAATGGCTATTCCAAATCTTCTATTTTTCACCCTGAAGCCCTGAATACCATCTTTTTTTTTTGATGACCTTACCTTCTAATATGCTGAAAAGACTGAGGTCATTCATCATGAATTCCCACAGTGGAAATATTACTGGCTAATAGATCCCATGTAACTACTGTAGTTCCTAGAGTTCTTATCCCCTCAAGCTACATTTATTCAGTGCTGTGTATTAAAAAAGTGTCAGGTTACAAATTATAACATTTAAAAAAATAATCTCTTCCACCTCCTGACCAGGAATCCATTTTGTTTTCAATAGACAAAAATATAGGGACATATCTTTATCATTAATTTCTCTAACATCATTGGTATATAGTACCTGTGACCCCTCATATGCAGCTTTCTAGAAGACATTCATCATGCAATATCCTTCATTAATGTGAATATTTAGGTATTTTATAATTGAACTTAAAAAATTAGGGGCCAAGTAGAATACTTATTATTTAGAGCCTAAGATGGTTCACAACAATTTGAGCATAGATTTATCTGCATTCCATTTATATATTTTTGTACAGAATGAACTCTATATTTAAGGACCATTAAAAATCTACTTTGGTTAGATTTTTATTTAATCCATCATATTACCTTGAATTTTAAACAAAGAGTCATCCTGAAACTATTCAAGAACAGCCAACAGAAATGAGTACAAGGCAAATATAGAAATGTGCACTTTACCCAGATACTTTCTATGGGAGAGTATTCTGAGAAGGAAATTCAGTGACACAATTCAATGGCCACAGAAGTTCATTTCTGTTTGGGAAATTAACATAATGTAATAGTTTTCTTTCTACATCCTCGAAATTCAGTTGGGTTTTACTTCTACTCTATAAACAATTCACAATATTAGAGTTACAAAAATATAATTAAATGTAATAATAACAACAATGATGATGGTGATGATGATAAATGTAGCAACTCTTGTAGCATTCTGTTTTGTCCTTTAATGTTTCTGAGAACATGACTCCAAATACCACATTAAAAAAGATAGTTCAACACAGTCCCTCTGAATAATTTGTTGCTGTCCATCATCCCAGTGCTGAATAAAGCAGTTGTTTACTTTTGCACATCATGTACTTTTAACCAGTCTCCATTTGGGATATTTTCAAGTCTGCTGATCACACTGTTTATTCTATTCTGCATATGCTTCAATTCATCTCTGTGCTTCCTAAAATGTCATGCCAGTTACTAAATTCAATTCAAAGTGTGTGGTTGAATAGAAAGGACATATTATGACCTTTATTTCCCTAATTCTGGATATTTTGTCTATATAAAGGCAGTTTAAGATTAAATTATTTCTTTTTTCAAGCCAGGTTATATTGTTGACTAATATAGAACTATCTGTCCATTGAAACTTTCATAATATTATCATATGCATTGTTGAACTTTCTGTTAGAGTAGCATTGTTTCTGTGGTTTTCAGTCTGAGTGGAAAGCTTTAAAAGTATTCTTATGAAATTTTGAATCACTACTTTTGTCCATTTTAGTCTATATAGGTTAATTAAATCCTCAATATGTCATACATTGTGTTAGCGAATCTTATCATCATTATGGCATATGCATATTTGGCAAATGTTCCATCAATGTCTTTATCTAGGTCATTAATAAATTATTGACTAGTGCAGGACCAAAAACAGATACCCAGAGATATAGTTATCAGTATTCCCCAGATCAACATTAATCCATTAATGACTATTTCTTATGTCTGTTCATTTAATATTTCTCAAATCTATAGTACTAAAGGTACTATCCCATAATCCTCACCTCTCCAACTTGTTTACAGTGACACATGACATAGTTAATCAAATAACTAGATGAGACCTGGAGTTATATCTTCTCACATTAACATATTATATAAAATTAGTAAAAAAAAATAGAATTAATGAACCTGGTCTAATCCCTTACTGATGTAACCATTGACATTTAGAGGTTTTTGCTTTCCTTCCTAATACACATAAATGATTCCCACTAAAACATGTTTCTAATGTTTCCTATGAATCAAAGTCAGTATTACATAATTATAGCTTATAGATTACACACTTACAATTAAAAATGATATTTGCTCATATCTAGTCATGCAGCATCTGCCCTGTTCTTCATTATTTTTCAAAGATTATTGATTACAGCTCAACAATAACAATTGTCATTTTTTTCCACTGTCCTGAGATATAGTATGACTGAAATTTAGTGACTTATGCTCATTGAGGCAAGATAAGTATTCCATTAACACTTCCTAATTTGTCATTTAATTAATTAATCATTAATTATCTTGGATTCATCATTAATCATTTTATTTACATCCTTCATATTCTAGGGATTATTTTCTTAGTAGAGAAAATAGAGAAAAAATTCATAGTAATATTGATTTTTTTTCTCTGCTGTCTATTATCATCAAAGTATACACTCAGAGCAGTGCTTTCTCATTTTATTTTCTTCTTACCTCCAAAATAGCTGTCTAGGCAGAAATAATAAGAAAAAAATCTCCTTCGGTTATCCTTAAAAATTATCAGCAGCTTTAAATCATTATATTTAGCACTCAATTCTATTCTTATAGACAGACCACTTTTATGCTCAGTCTCTGCTTTTTGCTTCCAATTCCTATACGTTTTATTCCAATTCATAATTAATGGCAATGATTGAAATAAATTCAACTATTTTAATTGAAATATAAAAGATATGAAGAGGTAAAAAGAGAGTGAATGACTTTTCTGTAACTTTAAGTATCACATCTGTGGCAATAAAATTTAATTCTGAGAGCTACTAATTTTTCTTGGGCTTCTTGCTCCCTATACAAATATTTTACCCTCTCTAAAATTTTCTCCTCCAAAAAAAGGATATATTTTATACAACACTTTGCTTTCTGCATTTATATCATGAAATCTAAGGTAGAGTGATCAATTTATTCAAGTTTTACCAAATTTAAAATAATAAATATCAATAAATACAATCATTTATGTGTTTTGTAAACATTTAATTTATAAGTTTTTATCATTACAACATGTTGTAAGGCAATTTCTCTAATTATTATTTTCCTTAATTTATAGATAAGATAACTGAGGCCTATAGAAGAGAAGCAACATTTTGGTGATCAATAAGTTAATAAGAATAGGAGGTAGCCTTTCAACCATAAGCTATCCTGACACTATGTCTAACACCTAAAATATGTTCTTTCTCTGCTTGTATTTCTTTCTTAATATCCAAAGTCATGCCTGTAAATTCAGCCTTCCTCTCATTTCTTTTACCTTTTGAAGGCATAAAATTAACATATCATTATAGATTTAGAGGTGGAAGGCCTTCTCAGAAGTCATTAGCAAGCTCAATCTTTAATTTTACATAGGAAGAAAATGAGAGCCAGAGTCATGACTTGCCCAGGGTCACAGAGATAATAAAAATGAGTTAGAATTTGTTCTAGGTCTTCTGACTGTGAATTTGGTGCTTTTTCCAAAAGTACTCTACAAGTAAAGAATTTGTCAGAGAGGGGCACTTTGAAGAGAGAATTAACTCTCCCTTTGTCTATTTTGAGTTAACCAATCAAGAACTCAAAGTACCCCTACTTAACACTTAGCTAACCATTAAGTGAGTTCACAAGCCACTTACTAGTAGGGAAAGTTCACACCTCCAAAGGCCACTGCAACCCCTGGGCAGTGTTGGGCAAATTGAGAGGCTGTGATTGGTTATTGAGTTATTGGTCATTGGTTATTGTGGTAGTGAAACACAAAAGGACTCCACAGGATTATATTTGCAATGAATCTACTGCACTCAACTTTAGTATAACAGTGTTCCAAGACAGGAAGTCAAGTGAAGATTCTGTGGTTAAGAACACACAATTGTTTCTAACTGCCTGTCCTGGCTTAATATGGATGATGCTGCTTGACTACAATTTGAGACTTTACAGTTGAAAGGAATCTCCTTCTCCCCTCAGATATCTAAGGATATGTTCACTAATCCCTGAAGTAATGATAACATTCACTTTAGGGATGTTTAAGGATTTCATAACAATGGGTTTCTGGGAGGGAAGCAGGGAATGAGAGAAAGAGGGGTATAGGAGATCTTTGGCCTAAGTTATTGATGACCAGATGGTATATAAATTGAAGGTAATCAGGATATTCAAATTTGTTAATTGTTGATGGTTAGCCCACTAGTTTCCAGCCTGGCAGAGCCAGATGGCTTCAACCTGAACCAGGTTATTTGATGGTGAATGATGTTACTTCTTCTTGATAAATAAATTAAATCAGAATGTTCAGTATAGGATATCACAGGATCTGAGACTATGGAAGTGATCAGTGCTGGTTGCTGGTGTCTTAAGTTGACTTTTGGCCTGCCTGAGCCCAATCAACCCCACCAAGCCCTGTCTCAAAATTGAGATCCTTGTCTCCCTTCAAATCCTGCTTTTATACCTTTTCCATCAACTGAATTTGCACCTGCCAGGCTTTGCCAAGCTTGGCTCATTCCAATCTCTAAACAGGTAACTGTCAATCATTTTGCTTTTCATATTGTATTGCAAAAATGTCATTACAATTAGTGAGCCTGGCTGAAGGGTGACTCTTAAAGGCAATCACTTTTTCCTGGACTCACCCTGGGCTGGAGCTTATTGAGCTGGAGAGACTTGTTGGGTGAGTGACTCAGGCTAAAGGAAGAGGCTTGTGTTGGTGGATTTCTGCCTGAAGATGCCACTGAGTCTTTCATGTGGAGATCAGGACTTGAAGGATCCCTTTCTGGGTAGTGAGCTTTCTTCAGATCAACACTTAGCTTGGTAGGCCAGACAAATCTCTACATCCTTCCTATATTTGCCACTTTAATATCTCTACCTTGTTGTAAATAAAAGCTGCTAACAGTTTTTCTGACTTAAGGGTTAATATTTTATAAATGGCAACCACAATATTACTTTTATAACTCTTATATTTAGTCAAACCTAATTTTAAATCTTACAGCACCCTTAGGTCCTAGTGCCAGGTCTAGGGTTGAAAGGATCTGGTTTCAAATTAGACTTTGGATATTTCCTACTTATATGATCCTGGGAAAGTCACTTAACCCCTATTGATTATCCCTTATAGGTATTCTGTCTTAAAACTGATACTAAGATAGAAATTAAGGATTTTTTAAAAAAAATTATCAGAGGAAGAGAGAAAGAGTACTCTAGAAGATATCTAATCAGTTGAAATCCTTCATTAAAACTATATTTTGCTTTATTTTAAGTTCCATAGGCCATAATTCTGTGGTCCTGAATTTTGTTATCCATTTTCTACTTTGAGCCCAGTAGTATCAAATATATTTCCACCATAATAGTAAGTTATGTGGCAAAGAGAAGAGAATATACAAAGTGTCTAGACATGCCTCCAAAGAAGATGATATATATAGTTATAAATAGGCATTTTTTTGATTGTCTATAAAGTAAACCAAGCTGCCTAACAAAGTAAACTCTTCAGATGAAAATTCATTATCCTTATTTTATCAATCTCTTCTTCACTGTATGTACACTAAATTCATCCTGGACATGAAGAAAGGGCAGGAAAAAATTCCTGTCAAACTTGTGATTTGCAGAGTTGTCTATTATTCAATAGGCTTAGAGTGTCTGTGCCAGAAAAACAAACACACAAACAAACAAACAAACAAACAAACAAACAAAAAACTTCCTAGGAGCCAGCTTACTGCTGTCATGTTACATAACTGATGGAGGCATTAAACTGATTGAATTCCCACAAACCCAAGCCCAGGGAGATATTCATGTTAGGGAGAAGGATGGGAAGTTGAGCACAGTAGGAAAGTCAGTATCTTGAAGAGCAATGATGATAATCGAAAGTACAGATGTAAAGAATTCAGAGGAAGGTAGAGGGTAGAACAAGCCACATACAACCACTAATATTTGTTTACATTGAAATAAAGCAAGACCAAAAAGTTTTTTTATATAAGTTATGGCACTTGGGGCTCGCTTGTACATTGCCCCCTCATATTTCATTATAATTCCTGCTTTTTAACTTATTTCTGCTTCAAAAATTTCTTGTCATCTCTGACTATATAGCTTCATATCTACCATTTCCAATTAGTAATACTGACTTTTTTTGCAAGATCATTGTGTTCTTTTTCCTTCAGAGGAATTTCTTGGCAATGGCAAAGATTTTGTTGTATGTTTAACTGAGGCCCTTGATGCATCTCAGCTACTTCCTTCTCTAAAGGTAGGGTTATGAGTGAGTATAGCCTTGACCTGCCAACAAATCCAAGAAACTGCTGCGTCCTATTACTTCTTCCTAGTTTAGACAATCATTTCCTCTTACTCAGAAAGTTGTAATAGCCTCTTAACTAATAATCATCATCATAATTTATGTTGTGATTTGAAGTTAGTAAAGGACTTGGCATAGATTATCACATATGATCCTCATAACAACCCTCTGATGCTATTATTATCCTGATTTTGTAGATAAGGAAATTGAGGATGAGAGAGATTAAGTGACTTGGTCAGGACCTCACAATTAATAAATGTCCAAAACAGAATCTGAGCTCTTACCTGGCTTTCCTGTAGTTAGTCCATCCCTTCAATTTATTCTTTATGTGTTACATGATTAATATTTCTAAGATACTATCCCTATCAAATCACCCTCTCTTTCAAAAATAAGCAGTGGCTCTTAATTATTCATCAAAGTATAAAGTGATTCAGACATTTATAAGCGTCTTTACTTTGTCTCAACCTGCTTTTTCTTAGTCCTTTCTCACATTGTTTCTCCCTCGTACATCTATGTTCCAGATGACTCTGGATGAGTCTTACTGATGTCTCTTATCCTTCTGTCTGTATAAATTTTTTTCCTTTCCTGATTAGACTTCTTCCTGGTTCCTGTCTCAATTTGATCAAGTATCTCCCTCCCTTCAAGGCCCTTTTAGGTGTTTCTTCCTCTTTGAAGCATTCTTTCATTCTATTCCCTCCCAAGTTGAAAAGTAACTCATCCTTCTTAATGTTTACATAACATTATACCAGTATCTTTCCTTTACTCTTATCACATTTCCCTTTGTATCATTATTTGTGTTTCCATTTTCCCTCTAGCCCTTTTCCCCAGGACTAGATTGTAATCTTCCTGAACAAAGCCAGGTCACTCTGCATCATATCAATCTTCATATATCTAGAGCCTTAAATAATGGCTTGTATAAAGGTATTTTCTGGATTATAGTGATCCCAGGCTCTATAATGGGAATCATAGAAATATATCATTCCTGCCAATGATTGAAGCTAGAAATAGGCCAGATCTTTGCTTTCATACCAACCACAATTGCAGTGATCATCTCATTCCTCCAACTCTATTGGTCCTTAATGAATTCAGTGCACAAATTGCTAGGACACAAGCATGATAGCA
Organism: Gracilinanus agilis; assembly: GCF_016433145.1. Taxonomy (NCBI): domain Eukaryota; kingdom Metazoa; phylum Chordata; class Mammalia; order Didelphimorphia; family Didelphidae; genus Gracilinanus; species Gracilinanus agilis. Next base: position 623,692,767 of record NC_058132.1, on the reverse strand, counting down.
CTGTTTTGATAATGACATTAAGAAAGGAAATAGAGAAGTTACTTGAAGAGAATGCTCAATTGAAAGAGGGAAAAAAATTGAAAGAGCAATACAAACAACTGAGGGTCCAAAGCCAGAAGTTACTTGAAGAGAATGCTCAATTGAAAGAGGGAACAAAATTGAAAGAGCAATACAAACAACTGAGGGTCCAAAGCCAGAACAAACAGTGGTCACTTTACAACAGGAAGGTGACATGGAATATACAGAGATAGAGGCTCCAATGATTCAAGTGAATCAAAAAACAGAAACAGCTGAACTCATGAGCCAAGTCAACCAAGAGACAGAAAATAATGAACTTACACATGACAAGCATGCTACCAGAAAATGACTTAGCAGATATGGACATAGAAGCAATTTTAGCATTAGATGTAATTAATACCAAGCCATCACAAACATACCCTGTTTACACAGACTCTGATGACATGAGTTCTGATGAGGAAGAGGAAATGAAAAGACTATATGGAGAAGCAAATGTACCAGTAATCAGGGTACCAAACAGGCATTAAGGAAAGATGTGAGTGGCTATGTTTCATACATGTATGGATAACTAATCCATCAAAAGGATAGAATACTTAAAGAAAAGCCTAAATACAGAAGGATTACAAACATAATGTAGAAAAGACTGTAGCAATGAAAATCATATATATAAATGGAATCAAAGCAATATTGTATTGCTAATTCTATCAATAGAGAACATTATCCCTCCAAAAGGAAAGCATATGTAAGTGGATATTGATCTACAAAACCTAGCCAAATCATTGCAAAACATAAATCCTTGCAAAACATCTGAAAGTGCATATAACATACACATACAAACAATTGATTGACATTACAATCTACACTGTTCCTGTATCAGGACCAGGGAGTCCATCTGACAACATGTATGACAACAGACAACATGTGATGGAGAAACAGAGAAGGGGAAAAACATAAAGAGAAGAAAAGGAAATTGAGAAAATCATCAAGAAGAAAGATGCAAGAAAAGAGTACTTGAAAAGACATTGTGAAAAAACTTTTGAACTTTGAACTTTGCAAAAATGGACAATTGCACAAAGAGAGGACAGAAGGAAACAATTTACATAAGACTGGTGCAATGATACCACAAAAACACAAATTAGCCTCACACTTTAGGGAAAATGCAACCATAGTACATAGCATCAAGATACAAGAGAAATCTACAGACAACTTTAAGAAAACTGACAACTTTGAAAACAAGAGTAAGTATTTTGCATACACAGTACATAAAGAGAACACAAAACACAACACAAAACTGATATCTATTTGAGACCTTGTGTAAATAAGCAAGTGTCTGAAGATTGTGAAAATACAAAATGTATATATTTCTATAATGTAAATTGTTGCAAGTTCCATAAGATTTTAACCACATGAGAAGATCAAGTGATTTTCTTGTCTGGTTAACATCAATATGCAGAACTAATGCTTGTATAAATGTATAATAGTGTAAATAATGTAAATTTTATATATACCCGTAATATAGATTTGAAAAGTAGAGTAGAATTGTAAATAATAGTCCCTAACCATGTAGATACTGTAGCATACTAACAATTTAGAAGATAATTTGGACATTAGACATAGGGAAAGTGCAGAAAGGGTTAGGGAATTTAAAAAAAAATTAGTGAGCTAGTGAAAGGAAAGCACAATAATAAAATATTTACATGTTTTTGGATCGATAACTAAGAATACTAACATACTAAAATAGATTCTCAATATAAAAACTAACATTGCATTTAAAACATAGATAGTTTAAACATAATTTGATAACAGCTAGAAATAACATAGTTGTTTTGCATTACTTGATAGACATATATTAAAAGTAGAAACAAGTTAAAATTATGTTAAACTCATAGATGGATTAAATAATAACTTAGAAGAGTTTAAGGATAAAAAAAATTGTTATACTGTAAACTTAGACATTGTGTTCAATGGAAAATTTTTCTTGTTACAAAATTGTTTTACCCTGTAAATATTGTTATATAAATTGCAACACTCACCCCCCTGCCAACCTCTCCAAAACCCGTCTTGAAATAGGAATAGATAGATAATTAGTATAGTGATAAGGCAAGATAAGAATTTATTATTTTGGAGGGAGGGGGAACATATGTGGTAAAATAGAATGTAATGGGCTTCTGTACCAACAGCAATGCAATGACCCAGGACAATTCTTAGGGATTTATGGTAATGAACGCTACCCACATTCAGAGGAAGAACTACAGGAGTGGAAACACAGAAGAAAAGCAACTGCTTGAACACATGGGTGGGGGTGGACATGATTGAGGATGTAGATTCAAAACTACCACATCATTGCAACTATCAACAATTTGGAAATAGGTCTTGATCAATGACACATGTTAAAACCAGTGGAAATGTGCATCTGCTATGGGTGGTGGCAGGTCGGGGGATGAAGGGGAAAGTAAGAGCATGAATCATGTAACCATGTTTATTTTTCTAAGAAATAAATATTGTTAAATATTAAAATTTGTGCAAGGGGGGATGGGACAAAAGGAGCCAGAGAAGGAGTGACTGACTGTTGGTGACAGTTGAGAGACCAGAGGGATTCTGTGTAAATCTCCAGAGGAGGAAGGAGAAGGAGTTCCAGCAAAGGACTAGGAGAGAAAAGGAGGACATCTCAGCTCGGATACAGTCCTGAGGGCTTCCTGAGAATATTTCTTTTGGACATTGAAACCTGGATTCCCTGGTCAAAGGCATCCCATCACTTCTCACCCATCAAGACTTCAAACAACGAGTTAGCTAAGTGTTTGGACTCCAGTTTGGGAGCTATCACTTAGGCTCCTCCCATTACCCAACCTTGCTGAGAGACCCTTTCCTGTTTGACTTGCAATTATAGAAAAGGATAGAAATAGGAAATAGAAATGTAAACTGAAGGAGAAGGTGCGAGGGGAGGTGCTTAGGAGTGGGAACCCCAAAAGGTTCTTACCCAAGTTATGGACCACATAGAAATAGAGAAGAGGGCACCCCAAAATCCCTCTGCCCCTCACCCCTTTCCCCAATCCCTATATTGATGTCAATTAAAGCCATTCATTAGTCATATAGCATTCCAGAGAGTCTGAGTGACAACAAGGTGGAGGGGAATCACAGCTTGGTTTGGCTGCCTCCATCTTGGAGCCAGACCACCCCCTGTGAAATTGACTGACCTCAGGGGAGGCTTGTGTGAATCTCGCCCTTATTCAGAATCAGATTGGGGTACCTAATACCTCATCTTATAGAGAAGCCTAGTCCCAAACGCCTGTGGGGCAGCACAATCATCCAGGTCACCCAGTTTCGGGGTGACACCCCTCGAAGTCTACCACAGTGAATATTTGGCCCTGAGGAGAGAGCTGGAGGAGTCACCACCTCATAGATTTAGACTCTCTCCCCCTCTATTATAACATTCATTGACAGGCTCTCCTAATTCTGATAGTTCTTAAAACCATGCTAGAAAGGTTTCATATATAGTTATAACAATGAAAAGGAAGGTTCTTTGTTTTTGTTTTGAAGCACCCACCTAAGTGTGGAGGGGCTTATCTCCAGTACTCTGGAAAATTGGTGGTGAATTCTTTGGCTGTAGATGCTCATAAACGAAGGAAATAGCCTTCTGACCTGTGCAACCTCTATGGTTTCTGCTATGTCAGTGAATGACAGCAAGGGGAGCCAAGAGTAATAAGAATCAAAAAGTCTTTGGATTGTCTACACACCTTAATTTTGGTGATAGTATTCTAAATGTGAGATCCTTTTCCACCCATCGAAAAGTAGAGACGAAATTGGGTGAGCTGAATGATTCTTATCTTAATATTCCTACTATAAACAAAGACATACATACATACAGACAGACAGACAGACACACACACACAGAGGACAAAAGTTGCAACTTGGAAAAACATGTTATAATATCATAGAGACAAAAACATTAAACACTGTGATGTTCTAAAAAAGAAATGGATTGGTCATCAAAAAAAAAAAAAAGAGAGAGAGAGAGAGAGAATCAGTGAATTGCTTCCAGGTTCCATCAGTATTCTTGTGATGTAAAGAGAATGTAGGAAGGTGGCCAGAATGTGTAATGCACACCTTGTGATGGACAATTAGCATAGACACATAGCTGTCTTCATCACCGGAGAAGATACCAAAATTGATGAGATAGATCATAGTTCCATTACGATATAACGTACTTTTTTATACCTGCTTTAAAACATCTTTATATAAACCTAGTGTTAAAAGTTGCATCAGACTGAATTATAGTTAATTGTGTTTAATTTTTGCAGAGTGTGTGACTTTTGGGGGGAATAAAATATTAAATTAAAAGGTGAGAGCCAATATTTGATCTTTTATATCACTTTAATATACCAGCTCATTGTCTTTTGGGGTGTTATGTTTCCCATTCTCTTTTTTAGTTAGTCAAACTTAATCTGCCTTGATACCCATGAATTCTCTATCTTGTCTACTATACATATTCCATTTTGGAGACCCAGTGTTAATTCACACATTGCAAACAATGATAAATCTATCTTAGATAAACAGCTTTATCTAAGAGAAGACAAATGCATATTTCCATAATCTTAGAATTTTATAACCTTTTAAAAAACTTTTATTTTCCATTTTAAAATCAATATTGTGCATTGGTTTTAAGACAGAAGAGCAATAATGATAAACAAAGGGGGTTATGTGACTTACCTAGGGTCACCCAGTTAGAAGGTTTCTAAAGTCAGATTTGAACACAGAACCTGCCATCTCTAGGCCTGGCATTCTATGCACTGAGCAACCTAGCTCTTCCCTAGAAAGTTCTGTCTGTCCATCTGTCTGCCTGTCTCTTCCCTCTCCCTCTCAAAATGAACTCTTACCTTCTCTTTTAAAAATGATACTAAATATTGGTTTCTAAGCAGAAGAGGGGTTAGGGCTAGGCAATAGGCGTTAAGTGAGTTGCTCAGGGTCAAACAGCTAGAAAGCGTCTGAGGTCAGATTTGAACCCAGGACCTTTTATCTTTCTAGACCTGATTTTCTATCCACTAGTTTGCTTAGCTACCAAGCGTTCTAAAGCCACATCAATTTTCTGAACTGTATTGTTGCATCTGAAGTAAAAAAATATGCAGTCTTTAAGAGTCTCCATAATTTTAGCACCTCAATCATGTTACATTTTTAAGGAATTAAAATACATATTCTATTTCTCTGAATTAATTGAAAACTATCAAGTCTTCTAAATTTGGTTTAATTTTTCACCACAGTTTGAGAGTCAGTAGGAACCACCTAGAGAAGCATAGATAGACAGCCATTTGTCTGAAAAATCTAGTGATTTTGGTGGAATGCAACTTTAATGAGCTTAGTGTAGTCAAAATGTGTAGCATGGCAGTCAAAAGGCTTGTACCACCACAACCACAACGTTGGGTTTCATCAAAAAGGGTATAGTGGAGCCAAGTTGGTAGAGTGTAAGCCAGAATCCTGATGATCTCTCCCGACATTCACTCCTAACAATTTTAATGTAATACCTCAAATAACATTTTGCAATGGCAGAGCTAAAAGAGGTCAGAAGGGAAGAGCAAAGACAATTTAGGAGATATGCAGGAGACATCTGTAAGAAAGGGGACACCAGTCTGGAGTGTAAGTGGTGGCAGCAACATTGGTGGACTTCTTTGACAAAGGCAGCAGCATCTTAGGGAGTTCTCAGCACAGAGAGGGTGAAAGGCTCAGTCAACATATCAGAAAGAAATTATAGTAGACCCTTTGCTGGCACAGGGTGTAACTGGCACTGATTGGCAACTCTATTGCGCATATGTAGGTCTGGGCTATGGTTCTAGGGCCGAGAGGAGTCCATGTGATTGGCCACAAGGGAGCAAGGGCCCGGGTCACAATTCCAAGATTAAGAAGAATGTTCTAAATAGGGCTTCAGGAGAGCAGTGGGCATTGGCACAGTTTCAAAACCAAGAAGAACACTAGTACTTGCTATTTCTGGGTGATGGAGTCCAATCCTGGGTAAAGACCACAATGCAGACCAGGAGAGCAGTGTCCACACCTCTTCCACGATAACAGTAAGACAGGGAAGCCAGAAAGCAGATATAAATATTGAAAGCATTCTGAGCATGGGGATAGCCAATGGAATGACCAAAGCCAAGAGATAAAATATGCTAAAACAATTCTTTTCCTCACTCTGTGTGTGTGTGTGTGTGTGTGTGTGTGTGTGTGTGTGTGTGTATTTAGTTTTGGGGAATACGAAGTGAGAAAATGGGAACAAGAAAAGAGAGTAGGAAAATATTATCTTTGAGGATGACACCCAATGGGACTTGAAGATGAGCAGAAATTATATTTTGTGTGATCTTTGGCAAATCGTTCATCTCTTTTCCCCTTTGTTTTCTCATCTATAAAAAATAGGTTTGTTCTAAATGATCATTGAGGTCCCTTCCTGCTCTAAAATTCAAGATTGAAGCAAAGTTCAGGGAATAGAAAATGAAATGTCAGCGATGGCTATTTAAGCAAGAGACAAAGATCTAGTTAGAAGTAGAATCAAAAAATGTACTGAGAAAACATCCAGATATATATAATAATTTGTTTAAGGACACACTAACAGTACAAAATTAGCACTGAAGTTTCTGAGTCTCATTCTAGTGCTCTTTTAATCTTGCCATTTTAACTTTCTTAAAGCTTAACTAGGAATTTCCCTTATGTTGGATTAACAAGGGCTATAGCGATTTTGCTTGTTTCATATTAAATAGACAATATAAAATTTGTACTCAAAAATAAATCCCAGTCAGTATCTATTGTGATGATTTGGGCACCATCTTAGAAAATGTTTCAAAAGAATGACCACCAAAGCCAAGGTATACATCTGTGAAATAAGCATTTTCTGAGGGTTGTCAAAGTTTTTATATATTTTTCTAGTAGTTCATAATTCATCCCTATAGTAAGGGATAAAGCATGAAAAACATATCCTTCACAGGTATAGCAAAGTACTAATATTTCTGCAAACATCAAACTATATCAAAAAGACTAATTACTCAAGAGACTCAGCTTACTATGGTTGATCTGTGAGGATCTAATGTGACAGGGAGGAAAATAACCTTCTTTGTGGTGCATCTTACACCAGATGGCTAATTAGACTATGAATTAACTCTGGATATATGGTTTTGAACTCTACATAACCCAGTTACCAATGACTTCTGCACCATTAGAGGTAGTATTCACTTACTACTGATTCCTTAAAATTAGAATACACATTGTTTCCTATCATGTGTGAGTGAATTTGTCCTGAATATAGTTTTTCTTTGAAAAAATTATGTATTTTCTTTTGACATTCCTTAAATATTTTTTAGTTTCAGATTCTCTCTCTCCATCCACTCTCCCTCACCCACCAAGAAGGGAAATGATATTATATCAATTATATATGTCAAATGCAAAACCTATTTCCATATTAGGCACTTTACCATAAAAAAACAAAGAGAAAGTAAAGGAGGAAGAAAAGAAGGAAGGAAGGAGGGAAGGAAGGAAGGAAGGAAGGAAGGAAGGAAGGAAGGAAGGAAGGAAGGAAGGAAGGAAGGAAGGAAGGAAGGAAGGAAGGAAGGAAGGAATTATATACAAAGTTCTTGAGAGCCAAGAACCCTGAACCTTGGCTATAATACCCTTCAGTTATTATAGGCTGAAGGTAATGAAAAAGAAAAATGTAGGGATAGAATCACCTTATTTCTTATTGTTTGCCTTTCCCTCAAATCAGATAATGGGGAGGATGAGAGTATTTTTACAATATCCCAGAAATCAGATGACAAGAAGTTAAAACTTAACTTCACATAATGGTGGATAAGGGGAAAATGGAACTATTAATGCTTTTTTCTTTGTTTCTGTTTTTAATATAACAGGGGAGAATTATGCCCCCAGATGTTAGGAAGAATGTTTTTGTGTTTATTCTTGCTTTAAAGTAAATATTCCTTTGTAAAAGCTAATTAAAATTTAAATGATTAAATGAAACTAGGGTACAAGGGGAATCTAAATACCACTTGATGGAGGATAGAGTCAATAGCTGAGTCTAGACATCTCCAGAAACATTTAAGGTTCCTGGGAAGGGGCACAATGTAACCTACCTGGCCTTTAGGCAGTATGGGCTAAGATATTAACTGTTACATTTATTTTTCAATTGGTACTCCCTTTTTGTAGAATGTCTATGTTATGAAGTAAAGGCATGAACATTTAGTGTGTAGAGTTAGTGTTGTTCGCGTATTATTATTCCACTAAAAATCATGCATTTTAAAAAGAATTTCATGGAGAAAACTGCAGACTGTTAGAAACAAGAACCATTATCACTAGGAAGGCATGGAAAGCTGTGTGACTATATTTGTTACAATGGCTGGATTCCAAGAAGGCTACTACTTACTGGATACTGTCTATTGGAAGAGTAAAAGCCACAAAGAGAATTAAAACCTCAGAAAATTGTCAAACTTGCCTTATTCTACTTCCTTGTCCTACAAATGTCTTTAACAGTTTACATTTAACATCAAATTATTTATTTCTCTAAAGATTTATCAAATTATTTTAAAGTCATACAATATTAATTTTTTAAAATCAAATATCTCATTTTTGCATCATTAAGTTTATATTTAAGGCCCCAGTTTAAATTGAAATGTTTAAGTAAAAAAGAAGTTTGACAAAGACTATGAATTATTTGGTTTCACTTATATTAATGAGTAAGAGGGGAAACAAAAATCCTAATATTTTCTGCAAGGAGAAATTATTGCAAATAGAAGTACAGAGCCACCAAAATGGAGAAATCACCTCATATCTAGAGAATAAAGTCCTTTTCAAGTGAAGAAGTATCAGTTAGAAAATATTGGAATACAGCCAAAACTTGGTTTGTCATTTCAAAAGGAAAAAAAAACCCAAAAAACTTTTTCTCGAAGCATCTTATATGGTTGTTCATATAATTTAATTATTAGAGATTTTAATAAAACCATGTGCACCAGAAATGGTCATGCTGATCTGTGGCCTAGAAGAGAAAAATAAAATAAAACTGGGAGAAGTTCCATTATCATGCAGTGTGATTCATTGAAGAATAGTTGGTATTTGTTGTTATATTTTGGATCAGTCATTATGCTATCCACACTGCCATTCCCCTTCAACAGAACAACTGGATTAAACTGCAAACATCTTTCAATGTAGCCAGCTCCTTGTTTTTGTTCCCTTTGTGAATACTGATGCCATCAAAGAAGAAATCTTATTGTGGGAGTCTCTTTTGGAAACCACTAAGGCCATTGATGTATTGGAAAAATTGTACCCTTCCTCCCCCACCAAAAAACAACAACAAAAAAAACTAACAAAACTTTGAGTTAAAAGAAAAGTGTTATTCTTTTTTACACAGACAGAACTCCTGTGATTCTTGGTAATGTATCTGGTTTTGGTACTTGTTTGTAAAAGAAGCTTCTCATGTCATTGTCCCTCATTGCTTTTTATACAAATATGCTCTGGTAACAAGACGCTTCAAACAACCCTGACAAGATAGCCATACAAATCATCAACTTTATCAGAAGCAGATCTATGAACTGTTTTATTTTTAGGTCTCATTAAGAAATAAGAGCAGGCTATATAAAGTGATTCTCTACTGCATAGAAGTTCACTGTCTTTCTAGAAACGGACAAGTTTTGAAGTGTTTATTTGAACTAAGAGTAAAAGGTTCACTTCTGAATAAAAAAGAAAACCCATTCTTACAGCACTTTGAAAGGAAGGATTTTGCCCATTGGTTGGCTTACCTGGAAGACATCTTTAATTCTATGTCTGAGTTATCTTTCAATTCAAGGTATTGGCATCATTGTTATGGATGTTACTGAAAAATGGTAAGATTTCAGGATAAGATGCTGATATGGAAGTAGAAAATAGAAGTTTATATCCTTGTAAACTTTCAAATTCTGAGGGGAGAGCTTTACTAAGATGGAATTGAGAAACAAAATCCTGTCATTTTTTTCCTAGTAAATACCTGTAAACACTTCAGAATGCTTTCAAAGTTATTTCTATCATTATTGTATTGGAATTGAATAATACATTCACATTCTTTTTAAAAACATTTTTTGATGTAAATCTTATCAAAAACATTGACCTATTCAAAGATAAACACTTTAAGACTTATTTTTGTGTTACTGTCACTGCAGAAATAGAAAGAAGCTACATAAATCTCAAGGCCATTTTGTGTTTTTCCTTATACTTACCATCATACTGATAATGAGCTTTCCTTTGTAGAACAAAAGTTTATCAATCTTTACTTGGTAGAACCTACCAGAGTTTATACTCTGATGGCAGAGCTTTCTATTTCTCCCAGTAAATTCATTTTACTTCTCCTTTAAGAAGACATTGTTCAGTGCATATATGTTTAGTATTGATGTTGTCTATGACCTTTAAGCAAAATATAGTTTCTTTATGTATCTCTTTTTAAATTATGCTTATTTTTGCTGTTTCCTTGTCTAGGATCATGAGTTCTATCCCTATCTTTTTTTAAAACTTTATCTGAAACATATTAGATTTCCTCCAGCAATTTTTTAACTATTTGTGAATCTTTATGCTTCAACTATGCTTCTTCTAAAGGAAAAAAAAGTTAGATTGTTCTTTCTGATCTATACTTCTATCCTTCTCTCTTTTATGTGGAAATTCATTCCATTTACATTCATAGTTATGGTTATAAACTATTTCTCTCCATTTCTTGTTTCAAGTTTATACTCTACTGAGAAGTGGGTGGTAAGAGAGATGAAATGTGCAAAATACTAGTGTTCTAGGGTTGATGCCATTTGCTTCTGCTCCCTTATCTCTCTGTTCTTTCTTTAATCCAGAACCCAATCACAGATTCTTATCCTTTCTTTTCTTTTAAACTCCTCTAAAAATCATCCTTCATAGTTAATTACTTTAGAACTAATCCCTCCTGTAATGTCTCCTCCCTCCTACTTCTTCTCTCCTTGCTTCCTTTTCCCTCTGAACCTAACTATGAATATATTCTTCCCACTTTGAACAGTTTAGAATAAAGTTCAAGTGTTTCCTGTTCCACCCACTCTTTTCTCCTTGCTAGTATAGCATTTTCTAAATCTTTGTTGAGTAGATGAGGGAGAGAGCTTGGCTACGTTTTTTCCTATTTCTCTGCCATGTTGGCTGGTCCTTTTTTCTGACTTCTTGACATAGCTTTCATGAATCCAAAGCTACCACCATGCCATGATGAATTATCAGAATTGTATTTTGTATAGATGTGAAATTCTTATTCATAATCTTCAATATACCATCTGTAAGGATAAGTGATAAGGGATAGAGATAAAAGTATGGATTGTCTTTAAGAGGAAAGGAAAATCTACCAAGTGCATTGGAGGCCTTCATTTAAGTCTTTTAATATTCTTTGTCAAAATATAACCCACCTCTTTTTTCAAGCATATATTTCCTTACCTATGTATTTTTGTGCCACTTCTTGCAAACAAGTCATTGTTGGTAATATTTTATAGGCTACTTATATCTCCTATATGCCTTTCCCTTGACTGTTAGGTCATATGTAATTTGATTCTTCTGACATCATGGTATTCTATGATTAATAGCCATATGAGTATCAACAGAAAACCATCGAGTAGTTTTGGATAGCATTGCATTATTTTAAAAATGTGATATATCCTAATTTCTTCTTTCTTTTTAAGTCAGCTCAGCTAATTGACTGTCTAAAATATTTGATTGATGAATACATTCTCAAATTGAAGTTTAGGAGGAATTCACCAAATAGAGGAAGAGACTGTAGGGGTGGAGGTACTGTAAGCATGAGAAGAAGGTTGCCAAGTAGAGGGTGGAAAAGAGGTCTGGGGATTCATGGGCTCATCCAAAGCCTAAAGATATAATTTTTCCTCAGTCCAAGAAATCCTGGATAAGTTTATACCTGGGATTCTAGACCCACAAAAACAAAAACAGAATCTATGACTATGATAATGCCACAAAGGGGTAGAAATTGGTAAGGCTCATCGCAAAGCAACCAAAGTATTATCTATCATTTATATGGCACTTTAAAGTTTGTAAAGCCCTCTGTACGTGTTAGTTTATGTAAAAAATCCTTATAAACTGTTTTTATAATTGTATTTATGAACTTCTCCACCACAAAGTTTTAAAAAGTTGACATTCAAGTGACCCTAGATTTTTAAAGGCACGGGCGGATGCCACAAAGCTGGAAAATCTTTGAACATGGGTCAAGTGATGGAGTATATATCTATCATATGAAGATCAGCCTAAGTAAGTACATCACCAGGGCTACTTCTAGCTGAGAAATTCTTCAGTTATAAAGTCTTTTTAAAAATCACATAGCTAGCACTCATGAAGTGCTTTAAGCTTTACAACTAATATCTCATTTGATCTTGATGATAACACTGGTAGGTGGGTGCAATTATGATCTCCATTTTACAGAAGAAAAAACTTAGATAAAGGTTAAGGACTTGCCCAGAGTCATACAGCTGGTAAGTTTCTGAAGCAGGGAGTTTGAACTCAGGTCTTCCTGACTCCAGGTCCATTAGTCTAAGCACTATATCATCTAAAGGCATATATTCTGGGGAGGGAGTATATGAGTGGCCTATCACATGAATCAAATCAAAGACTGTAGAAGGATTGATATGCAGAGCACCAGGACAGTGGATGTCTTTATTTGTATTCCTTAACTTCAAGTTAATTGCAGTATATGCAGTCAATAGATTACATATTATATTATGAAGCAGAAGAGATAATTAGATTATAGAGGAGTACATCACAGGCACATAGAGTTAGAACTAGGAGTAAATTTAGAGGTTATCTAATCCAACTTCCCAATTTTTACAAATGAGGAAACTGAGGCCCAGAGATGGTAAGTGATTTGATTAAGCTCATGTATATAATGAGTTGAAAGAGCTGGATTTGGGCCCAAGATCTCTGACTCCGAAATTAGTGCTCTTTCCATTATACTAAGCTAGGTCTATAGGAGAGTCATTAAAAGAAGGATCTACTTTTAAAGCAGTTACACGTTCATTCATTCAGTTAGTATTTTATTAAAAACTACTGTATTTGAGGTACCATATCAAAAGAATTCTTGACTGAACCCAAAAATCTCATGTATGTGGTTACTTTAAAGCTGTCATCTTACTCATTTGGAAGAGAAGTTAGCAAATTGAAGGAAATGATGAATATTTTAAGGTGATGTAATTCTTTAATATCAGGACAGATTTCTTTGATGGGATTATTTCTCATTATAAGGACTTGTAAATGTTCTACAATTAACACCTATGGAGCAGAAAAAGGATAAGAACATCATTAAAAAGAGTGAATATGATTTATTCTCCTGCTGAATTCATGATTCTAGATTAAGTAGGATCAGTATGAGATAAATTTAGTATTATATATCTCCATTAGTACAATGCAAATATATTTAAGGAAATCATCATAGTTCGTAGAATCCGCTCATTTAAAAAAAAACGTGGAATCTTTTCAACATAAAACAGTTGAAATTTAAAATAAATCCTTTTCTAATGTGTTTCTGACGGACAAATCATGCAGCTTTTTTTTTTTTTTACTATACTTACTATATCATGTTTCAAATTTAAAACTTATCAATAGTGCCCAGCTAGCAGGATTACAGCCTGTGAAATGGGGCCAGACACCCTAGTTTTGGGGTTCCCTCTGGTCTAAAGAATAGTAGATAAATTGGGCACACTGGTTCCTATAGTCAATAGATGTTAAGGGAGTAACTGCAATTTATTAGCCACTTTACTAAGTGCATTTGGGGATACAATGATGACTAAGATCTACTCTCTACTTTGAGAACCTGGCAATCTACTAATGGGAAATAAAATAAGTATATTATAAGGTAGAAAGTGATTTGCAGAGAGAAAAATCCAAAATGAGGACTAAGGGGAATTAAGAGGAAGAGATCCTATCCATTTGGGTATTTGTGGGTATTTGGAGGGATTTGTGAAGAGGTAGCTATATAATGTGGCCGATAAGAGTGCTGGACTTGGAGTCAGGAAGTCCTGAATCTGAATTCTGCTTCAAATACTTATTGGTTATCGACTCTGGGCAATTTATTCAACCTTTCCCAGCCTTCGTAACCTCATCTATAAAAAGGGAATGAAAATAAGAGCACCTACTTCACGAGGACATTTGTGAAGATCACATGAATTAACATATATTCAGCATTTTGTAAATTTTAAAGCTTTATATGAAACTTGTGAAGGAGATGATCATTGAGCTGGGTCCTGAAAAATCAGTAAAATTTCAAGAAGAGGAAAAAGAGATAGCACTGGCATAATTTCAGTGAAGGGAACAATTTATCTCCTCTTTTCCCCATCTATTTGTTCTCTCATTCTGAGCCTCAGAGAAACCAGAACAAGTCTAATCCCCCTTCCTTATGGCAATCTTTTACATTCAAGAAGACATCTGTCAGGTCAGCCCTGAGCCCTCTCTTCTATAGACTTTTTGTCAATGAGGAAAAAGTAACCTTTCTTGAACAAAATCAGTCATTTTACCTATAATCTCAATCCCATACCTTCTGGTCTCTTTCAGAAGCTTGTCCCTTGTAATCATTCCTTCTTTCTCTTTCATCTCTAATCTCTCCTTATTTACTGATTCTTTCCTTGCTTCCTGGAAATGTGCTCAAGTTGTCCCTTACTTTTCAAATTCTTCATTTGATGATAACATCCCCTCAATCTATTTTCCTATATTTCTCTTCCCTTTCACCTCAAAATTCCTTTGAAGAACCATTTACATTCCCTGCCACTACTCACTACTCCACTAACTTCTCAATCCCTTCCAGTCTGGCTTCTGGACCTACTACTCTAATGAAACTGCCTTTCTCATGTTTACCAATCATCTTTTAGTTGATCATTCTCTTCCTCCTTCATTCTCCTGTAGTTTTTTGATACTATTGGCCATTCCCTCATCCTGGACACTTCTCCCCCTTTGGCTTTTGTGACAATGTACAGAATCCCCCTCCCTCTACTCTGACCACTCCTTAGTCTCCTTTGCTAGATCATTATCCATCTCCTGTCCCTTTATTGTGGGTATTGCCTAGGACAATTTTATCTCTTTTCTCTTAACATTCTATCTCTGTAGTTGTGGCTTCCAGGAGTTAAAATACTATCTCTACCAAAGGGATTCCAGGAACTGATCTTATTGCACAAGATGGCTCTTGTGAATTCTAGGCATATATCAATAACTGCCTGCTGTATATCTCCTCTAGGATATCCAACTGGCATATCAAAATAAATATTTTTGAAATGGAACTTATTATCTTGACCTTCTTCCCAAATTCCTTATTTTTGTTCACATAATCAGAAATATTTTAGGAAGGGTTTGGGGGGGGGTTGGAGAGGGAGTCAGCTTTCTGGATGACATATTGCAGAGAAGTTTTTTATACCAGATAAAATCTTGATTTTGTCAAATTTAGTATAGAAGCAGGAAGACTAGTTGGGATTTTATTGATGTAGCTTAGGTAGGAAGGAATAGGGGCTTGAATAAAGGCAATGGCCATGTGGCAAGGGGATGAATATGAAAAATGTGTAGGTACAATCAACAAGACTTTGCAACTGGGAATAAAGATGAAAAAGTGAGGTGCTGAGGATAACTACAAGGCTGTGAGTCAAAGTGCCTGGAAGAAAGCTAGTGTCCTTAAGATATGAAAAGTTCTTATACTGATGCTTATAAATTTAGTACAAAGTCTCTAAGATTAATTTTTATTCCTAACAGCACCTTGAATTAACTCAAGCAAA
>NC_058132.1:623604652-623670399 GCF_016433145.1 Gracilinanus agilis | reverse complement strand
TTCCAAAGAAAGAAGAAGGAAGGAAAGAAGGAAGGAAGGAAGGAAGGAAGGAAGGAAGGAAGGAAGGAAGGAAGGAAGGAAGGAAGGATGGATGGATGGATGGATGGAGGCAGAGTTGAAACAGAAATATGCAAACTTACCAGTGGGCACACATGATGAAAGCAAGACAATGACCTTACCAGAAGCCATTGATGACCCTGCAGTATTAGACATATGCTATGACTCTCATGTACATATCTATTTGTATTTCTCTTCCCCAATTACCCCATACAAGATCATTATTTTTCTTCACTCATCTACTTAGTGTGTTTTGGAGGGAAATTGTATCCTGCTGCTACTTTTATTATTTTTTCTATTTTATTAAATGTCTTTACTTCTAATTACAACTTCTGGCTGGCTAACAAAATTAAGTACATTGGATCATGAGCTACAATGTTGAATAGTTGTGGATTCTTAGAGTATCTTGAATCTGGGACACAGTGCTGCCTAAATAACAAGCTATATCAAGCTTTCTTTCCTCAGTGAAGATGTATAATATTAAAAGAAAGCACTCAGCTCTAGGTGATGTTTGATAAACTTAAATGATATATATCTAGACCATCCTTGAGAAAAGGAGAATCCTCAATCTTATTCTTACAAATGTGCATAATGATGCTGAGAACTTACAAAAGATAAAGATGGTATGATACTGACACGTAGGTAAATAGCCCAATAAAGTGGGGGAAATTGTTTAATTCCTTCATTATATAGAGTGAAATTAGCTTCATAGGTCTTCTAGCGTAGTAGAGAACAAACTGGTCTTACAGCTAGCTTTAGAAAATAGTTTTTTAGAGAGTCCAGTGTGAGAGGCACTAAAGATACTTTGTTTGCCCCAAATTGCTATCCAGTATTTGAAATTTAACCATTATGAACTCTTTGTTATGAAGGAACTTTTAAAAATTTTATTTATTTAGAATATTTTTCCATAGTTACATAATTCATGATTTTTCCTACCTCTCTTTCCTCCCCACTTCCGGAGCTGTCAAGCAATTCCACCAGGTTATACATGTATCATTGTTGAAAACCTATTTCCTATTATTCATATTTGTAATAGAGTCATCTTTTAACGCCAAAACCCCAATCATTTCCTCATCAAACGATCTGACCAATTATATGTTTTTCTTCTGTGTTTCTACTCCCACAGTTCTTTCTCTGGATTGTGGATAGTGTTCTTTCTCCTGAGTTCCTCAGTGTTGTCCTGGATCATTATATTGCTACTAGTACAGAAATTCATTACGTTTGATTGTACCACAGTGTTTCAATTTCTATGTACAATGTTCTCTGGTTCTACTCATTTTGCTCTGCATTAATTCCTGGAGGTCTTTCCAGTTCACATAGAAATCCTCCAGTTCATCATTCCTTTCAGCACAATAGTATTCCATCACCATCATATACCACAATTTGTTCAGCTGTTCCCTAATTAAGGGACACCCCTTCATTGTCCACTTTTTGCCACCCCTAAGAGAGTGGCTATAAACATTTTTGTACAAGTATTTTTCCTTATTATGTCTTTGGGATACAAAGCCAGAAGTGGTATGGCTAGATCAAAAGCAATCATTCTTTTATTTTTTTTTTATTTTTATTTTTTTTAAACCCTTACCTTCCGTCTTGGAGTCAATACTGTGTATTGGCTCCAAGGCAGAAGAGTGGTAAGGGTAGGCAATGGGGGTCAAGTGACTTGCCCAGGGTCACACAGCTGGGAAGTGTCTGAGGCCAGATTTGAACCTAGGACCTCCCGTCTCTAGGCCTGACTCTCAATCCACTGAGCTACCCAGCTGCCCCCTCTTTTATTTTTTTTTTAACTTTAACTCATACTTTTTTATTAATACTTTAGTTTTCATTAATCCTTTTGCCCTTCAAAAAGTCCTACTCTGATACTTATTGTGGTATGGTGCAATTTTTAGCTACTACAAAGTTAACAGATAAAAATAAGTTAATCAATTATATCAGTTTAGAAATTCTTACTACAAATAAAGCCAGAAGACAAAAGAAATATCTTAATTTTTTTTTCAGAAGCAAAACACTTTTATTTATTTTGTTGTGTTTTGTTTTTCTCTTTCACTTTTATTTTTTAAAGCCCCTTACACATAATTCCAAATTGCCCTCCAGAATGTTTGGACCAATTTACAACTCTACCAGCAGTGTATTAGTGTCCTAATTTTGCCACATCCCCTCCTGCATATATCACTTTCTTTTGTTGCCATATTGGCCAATCTGCTAGGTATAAGATAGTATCACTGAGTTGATTTTATTTGCATTTCTCTAATCAGGAGGATTTAGACCAGTTTTTCATGTGATTATTGATAGTTTTGATTTCTTCATCTGAAAACTGCATATTCCTACCTCTTGGCCCTTTGTTGACTAGGGAATGGCTTGGTTTTTTGCAAATTTGGCTGTTTTCCTTATATATTTGGGAAATTAAACCTTTTTTCAGAGAGATTTGCTATAAATTTTTCCCAGTTTGTTGCTTTTCTTCTAATTTTGTTTGCTTGTACGGAACTTTGTAATTTGATGTGATCAAAATCATTTGACATTTTGTGATGTTCTCTATCTCTTGCTTGGTCTTAAATTCCTTCTTTTCCCACAGATCTGATAGGTATAGAGGGGACTTTTAAAAGGAAAAGAGCTATGTAAGTTTAGTACTTTCTTACCTTAATGTAATTCAGTCTAAACAGTTTAATTTCTTACTAAGACAAAAACACACTTAGAAAATAAGTTTTTCATTTTTTTTTGGTGGGGGGGGGGTGGATAAGGGAGGTTTCCCTCTATTGGGGAATGGCTGAACAAAATGTAGTATATGATGGTGATGGAATACTATTGTGATGAAAGGAATGATGAACTGGAGGATTTCTATGTGAACTGGGAAGACCTCCAGGAATTAATGCAGAGCAAAATGAGCAGAACCCGGAGAACATTGTACATAGAAACTGAAACATTGTGGTAAAATCAAATGTAACAGACCTTTCTGCTAGTAGCAATGCAATGATCCAGGACAACACCAAGGAATTTATGAGAAAGAAAATTATCCACATCCAGAGAAAGAACTGTGAAAATAGAAACACAGTAGAAAAACATATCACATGGTTCAATGGGCATATGATTGAGGTTCTGGCGTTAAAAGATCATTCTTTTGCAAATATGAATAATATGTAAATAGGTTTTGAACAATAATACATGTATAACTCAGTGGAATTGCTTCTCAGCTTCAGGAGGAGGAAGAGCAGAGGGGAGGGAAAGAATATGAATCATGTAACCATAGAAAAATTATCCAAATAAATAAATAAATATTTTTTTAAAAGAAGAAAATAATTTTTTTTAATGGAGGGATTGATGAAGGGACAATTTAGAGTCAGTTACTTTTTGGGAAAACTGAACAATGGATTTCTTTGATCGTGTGTGTGTGTGTGTGTGTGTGTGTGTGTGTGTGTATGTGTGTGTGTGTGTGTGTGTGTGTGTGTGTGTATTTGTTAGATGACCAATCTTGGACCACCATGAGGATATTGAATAAAGGAGAATAGAGATTTAAAACAGGGAAAGCAATTGGTTGATTTTGAGAGGTTATTTTAATTTGTAAACTTTATGAAGATCACTATAAATAAGATAAAGCTTTTAGAAAGAAAATGTGCAAAGAAGAAAATGTAACTGGTTTGTGAATCATTTGGTAAGACAAGACTAGTAAAGGGAAAACTAATTATTAGATGGTTTGCCAAATGATATTCTTTTTGAAGGCTGAGAATAGCTTTCATACCAAATGAATTTATGAACCCTTGCTAATACAGAGCAGTTCTGAAAGTCAAGCACCTTAAAATGAGGCTCAAGCAAACAAGGTGGCAAATGTCTCCAAATACAATTTCAAGCTTAATCCAGTTTCAGTGTGAACTTCAGGAAGAGAACTCAAATTTGGGAATCAAGGTCCTGTGGAAGGAGAAATTACTTGTAGGGGAAGGCAGAGTCCTCAGGACATTGGCATCTGTTGCTGACCAGAGAGGAGTATTGCTCAACTTGGAGAGGGTAGGTTGGGCCCTCAAGGTAAAATCTTTTCTTGAGTGTGGCCACTGGGGAAATTACTTGTTTCGTGGCAGTTTCCCGTTTTTACTAATTAGTATTACTTAAAGCTAAGTTCAAATATTGTCATCCTCACTCTAAATTTCAAAGCCCTAAGAAAAGTCTCAAATGCCCTACTGTGCTTGTAGTTCTGACCTGACCTTACCCTCACCTTCACAACCCTTTCAAATTAATAACACTTAGCATATGCTTGCTGTTTACCATATATCTCAGACACTTTCAAGAGTCTAAAATTTAAAAAAATCTTCCTTGTAAACAGGTCCAATGCTAACTCCAGGAATTAGTATCAGCTCATACTCCATCTGTGTTTCTTTGCCTGACTTGGTTCGTGAGTGTTATATGACAATTTTTTGGTCAAAACTACAGGCTTCAGGATGTAAAATTTCTTTTTAATTTTAATGTATGCCCACCTTCCACCCCTCTTTGTTCCATTCCTAAGCTGAGTCCAAAAGCTCTCAAAGAGGCCTCTTTTTCAAGTGTGCACCAAACCAATGTGCCAAAAAAGCACATACCTTGAGAAAATCTAATTTGCTTCCTCCCTTCTTTGTTCTCTCCCTTACCAAAAAAAAAGCTTCCAAAAAATAAGACAGGCCATGAAAATTCCATGAAAGAAGAACTTACCAATTCACAGTCAATCATACAACATCAAGGCTAGTTATTTTAAACTATTGCTTTTATTATAATTACACTGGATCACAAATCAGTAAGCACAAAAGGATTATAAAGTATTCTCAATACACTAAGGAAATCAAAATGCTTTCCCCAACCCCCCAAACAAGGTATTGTTACTTCGGAAGTATCAAAGTACATTTATAATTACATATCACTTAAAAAATCAAGTACAAAAATGAAAAGAAATAATAATATCTGTGTATAGACTGTGTATGTAGAAATGGTTAAGAAATACATAAGTACAGAAATCTGCTACCTATTCTTTCTTTGCACGTTTTCAGGCACAGACCCAACAATTCTAATGACTCATGAAGAAAGCAATAGAACATTCAGTTATTAAGATATTGGTAAACACGTTATATTAGAATGAAATGGAATTAGAATGGTTTCCTCTCTTTTAAAAACCCTGTCTTTTAAAAATGTAGTGCCATTATCCACTATAAAACATACTATCTTATATCATTTTCTTAGTAGCTATTCTTTTAAATTTTTCAAAAAGAGTGATAAAGTAAACATCCAGTGGCTAAATACGTAAACACATTTTTAGTGCAAGAATAACAAGACCTGTGACTTGACTGTGCTTTCTTGTCATCACAGTGCACTTTACACAAATTGCTACACTAGAAAGGTTAACTCCAGGAGTCCTGAACAAAAGAATTGCATACTAAACATTTGATAAATATATACAGTATGTATACTGTATGTGGTTGCATACATGTGTCAATGCAGATACATTAGGGATGAGGAAACCCAATACTATGGGGAGGTCATCAAACACCTCAAAAGACTGTTTAAATATCTTTTTGTTGGGGCCAGTCCCAACTCCATTCTTGTGATCATGTTCATCCCTCAATTTGAAACCTGTGGCTATTTAAAGGGAAATTCCATCAGCTGCTTCTTTATACCTTTCCCTATACCTATTTGCCAAGAAGAAATTGATCCAAATGCCAAACTGTTTTCAATTTGGTCCAATCTTCAAGCCACTGAGTTCAAGAGCCGTTCCTCCCATTGCAAAACCTATTAGCCCATTATTGATTTACATAATTCCATTGGCATACTGTATGTGTGCCTGAAGATGCTATCATATAAACACATTATGTGTTTATAAATTAGCCTTAATGCATTCCACTCATTTGTTTTGACTATCTACTTGCTCTGGAAAGCATTAAATTGAAGGCATATCTACAAATATCAGACATTAACTGCTTAAACAATGCTGCTTTGTTTGCAATATAATGATTTCACCTTGGGAATGTTGGCAATTGCCTATTAGTTGCCCCAGTTTTGTAAATACCAAATTGCCCTCTCATCCAGTGCAACTGAATTAAATCTGATGCAGTGAATAATTATCCTTTGCATCCTCTGTGCAAGGTATTGTACTGGGCACTAAAGGGCATATGAAGATGGTGAAGACAGATCAGAAAGGACTATGTCATTGATTTACCATGTTTCCATGGTCGTTAAGTCAGCAAAGTGAGTTGGTGAAGCATTTTGTGGCCCAAATAGCTTTAAAATGTATTTGTAAGAAGGAATTTGTCTTTGTATTAAAAGCTATTGACATTATCTGCATTTCAAATGCACATATATAAAGAAGGACATGAATTAAAAACTTGGATGGCATTCTGTCTGAGGGCACTGAATATCTACCTCCTTCTTATCAGTATATGGATAATGCTGAACTTGTCTGTATGTACACATGTTTGACTTCTGACGACATATTTGTCAAACAGCTTCAACTATGAGTGAAAACTCATGAGATCATTGAAGAAAATCAAAACTCTCCACCTAATTTAGGCATATAGACACAGCCTAAGCTAAACATGAATAGCATGCTACTTTACAATATGGAATCCTTGAAGGGATATTCCACTTACTACCTGAGTATAGCTGAGTCTAGAAAGGAGAACTCATTTAAAAAGATATAATTTAGTCATTTCAGCCTTTATTAAGTCTAGAAATATATCTGGAATGCTTAGGATGTACACGACCCTGTTTGATTGGATTTATCTCTTAAGTAAAATAAAAAGTAATTTGACTGAGCATTTTCGTACATATATATGATATTTTAAAAAAAATATGTGGGTAGGTTTCATAAGCCAGTTTTGCCAATATGGACATTATCAACAAGTGCCAGAGATCACCAATTATTTCATGAAAACTTCAATTGCATCTATGTGGGAAAAGATGGAAACCTACATTTATATGATAACAAAAGAACTCCATACCAGGGAATATACTGATTTTTTTTTGTATATAGATAATGGTATTCTCATGTTTGATCCAGGTTTTGAATCTGCAGAAAATCTATTTCCCTCACTTAACCACTGAAGCTATTTCTTGACCTTGGAACTGAACTAGTAGACTAGCAAAGCTACGTGAAGACCATGTCACGGGTAGTTATAAATACGAGGTTAATCAAAGTGTTTGGAGACTTTTATGTTTTTCTTTCTTTCATCAGATCATATCCACAAATTATTTTTTTCTTGTTCGCAAAAGATTGTCTTTCCACTTGACCTTGACTTTAATACTCTTTTCAGCTCCAAGTAAAGAGATATTGAAAGAAGAGGGAAATGCTTTTTTGTAGTAAGCAATCCAAAACAACTAATGAAGGCTTTTCTCACACAAATTCATTCCCATTCCAATGAAAGATTAAGGAAGGTAGATTATTTTTTGGTGGGGGGAGTCTTTGGAAACCACCACAGTGCTGGGCATATGCAAATTGCTGAATAAATGCTCATTGGATTTTATTAGATATATGCAATCAATATTTCATAGGCATACAATAAAAGTTTCAGGACTTAAATCACAGTGATATTTTTTCATATCATCCAATTGGAACACACTTGGATTGGGCATGGGAGAAATTACACGCAAATGTATGCCCTAACCTAAGAGACTGGAAAGGGTATACAGATAATCAAATGTTTGTTGATGCAACACTTGATTACATCCATCCAAGTTAAACACTTATGCTTGAGTTAACCATCTGTTATGTTGTCATATTTGATATCAGTTCTAATACCTAGTTAAGAAAGATTGAGTAAAAGTGATGAGCACATTAATATCTTTTTAAAATTTATTTGCTTAATATAAATTTCAAGGACTACAACATTGGTCCTAAAGGTATCCTTAAAAGAGAACTGCACCTGAAACTTGACTTGGTTGAATCACTGTGGTCAGATTTACATAAATGAATAGTAAATAACTAATATCATAAACATTTTTATTTTCATTTAAATCAACATGTTTTCATTAGAATTTTCATTCCTATAAGCCAGTTTTGGTTAAATTGGAGACAACATATAGCTGGTGAAATTTAGGGAAAGGAATTATTTTAAAGGGCTAAATCCCTTTTAATGAATTCATATAATTATGATTCTGTTTTATTCTCCTACCTCCATTATGGAAAATCCTCTTACTCTTAATTTGCTTTTGCAAATATTCACTGCATATTCACTCACACATGTATACACAAACACTTATGTTTTTCGGTATCTTGTACAGAATTCTGAGTTTGGACATCAAAATATACATTAGCTATAAATTATTAAAATTATCTTTAAAATATCTCAAAGGCTTGAAAGGAACTTCTACTGATAAAGCATTACTCAAGGTTTAGCAATATAGATTACAAAATACTATGAAATTCTGTTATATTTGGTTTTATTGACTAGCACTGTAGTATTGCTGTCAATATCATTTAAAAAGTAAGCCAATATGACAATAATGTCAAAAAACACATTTTTTTTCAAAGAATACTAAAGTGATTAGTAAAGAATGTTCATGCTGTCAAATTTAAGAAGCATAGTCATTTAAATATACAAAATATATGTGATTATTTTCTTTTCATCTATCCGTGGCAATATTCATATTTTTACTAAGTGGCTTTTGGGAGACATTAACACAAATACCACTACCACATACAATTGGATCTATCCCCATAACCTGCTCGTTTTTCCTTTGAAAAAAAAATCAAAATAATAAAGAAAATGTCACAATTCTTTGGTTGTGGCCATGATATCATAATTTGTTACAATTCTGCATGGAAAACACTGATCTGAACATCTTAAAACTAATGAGTGATTCCAGAGAAATAGGTTTTTTTTGTAATATTAACTGGAGCTAATTTGAGAAATATTTGATCATACAAAAAAAATCAATGTAAACAAACCTTGCATGACTTTAATCATTTTCCAGGCAAAAAAAAATAATAAAAACACATATCCCCCTATCCTTTTTTCTTCCATTTGTCAGGAATTGTGGCTACATTGCCATAGTTAAAAACCTTCTAGAAAACAGTATAATTCTTTAGATTCTGATATCCCTTTTCATAGTCACAGTGAACCCTGGTCTCCGCTAATCATATCAACAATGCAAAGAAGTGTCTTCCTACAGACATTTCTAAATTAAAATTATTCTACTATGTTAGCCAAATACAGCTAAATAACTGTCTCTGGAGAGTTGACTAACAATCATTTAATATAAATTAGAGGGTATTTAAGATAAACTTCTTAGAAACTGATGTAGCAAAAGGGATTGGTTTTAATGTGATATGAACATCCAAATTAGGTGCTACATTTGCATTAATTTCCTGTCAAAATTTTAATAAAAATAAAAAAGTAACAGATGTGCCTAATGAATATGGTGATATTCAACTTCTACCATCCCAGCACCAGATTTATTCACATATTATACTGCTGAACAATGATTTATATTCACATGCTTTTGTACAGAAGACAAATTTAGGTGGGAAATGAAAAGAAAACAGGGGATTACATAGAAAATAGAAAATAATTGCTTAATACATTATATAGTAAAACTCTTGATACCTCTTTAAATTATATATGTATATATGTGTACTATTTCCGGTGTTTTCTTTCAATAGATTAGTAAAATATTTACATTTTAAATATCTTTTGGATTAAAAAAAATCCTTAATAAACACATTTGTCTTAATTTGTTGGTAAAGTTAATTGCCTTGGATTTATTTTAAGTAAGCACAAGTTAACTTGAATTTCCAAGGACAGTGTTACCGTTTCAACACAAGTAAATAAGATAGATGTCAAAGAACACCCTATTAAATAGGCCTGGTGAACATTTCCCCCATATAAGTGAAATAAGAGTCTTATGGAGCTTGCAAAATCTCATACTTTGTCATATTGCAGTATCCCAGAACACTGTTTGTTGTTTAGAATATGGTGGAGGACTGTACTTCTTAGTCCCTGTATTCTTCTTCCAACTTGGTAGAATTGGCATGCTGTCTTGTTTGCAAAGCCCCTTTTCTGTTTTCTGTCTTGCCTTGATCTCTTTACACAAGCAGCGCTTTTTCTCAATCATCTCCAACATTGTATGGTCTCCATGCAACCACTGCATGCATGCCACCTACCAAAAGAGAAGAGTGAAAACAGTATGAACAAGACTTGACAGGAGAATAGAATTTTTCCTTTTGTCAGAAATTTGGTTTAGAATGCCATCCATGTCAAAGATTTCTTCTTCTACTGCAAAGCTGGAAAGAAATCAGTGGATATTACATAAGGACTCAAAATAATTAGAACAGATCACAATTACTCAGTAACAACGATTTATTCCAGTTAACAAAGATTTTAATGTTATGTGACTTGACCTTGTACCTGAATAATATAGCTCTAATCAGGAAAACAGATTACTTTCCAAAATATTCATCTGCCTATTTTACACTATATTTTTAAACTTCC
The DNA here is from genome assembly GCF_016433145.1 of Gracilinanus agilis. Taxonomy (NCBI): domain Eukaryota; kingdom Metazoa; phylum Chordata; class Mammalia; order Didelphimorphia; family Didelphidae; genus Gracilinanus; species Gracilinanus agilis. Next base: position 623,659,909 of record NC_058132.1, on the reverse strand, counting down.
TTAATACATCTAATTGCAATGGTTGGTTTTGTTCTTCTTTTCAAGGCAATCTTATTGCTTATTAACATGGTTTAATGAGTATTGTCTGAATTCTGCTGAAAATGGTTTGAAAAGCTAAAGGCTTCATTTATAAATTACATGTTATCAAATTGTATGACTCCTGTTCCTATTTAATGGCTCATGTTACCTTGATCAAATAATGGCCAATTATTTTAATCTTGCATCCAGAAAGGTTGCCAAAATATTAGATCAATTTAGAAGTTTGTATTTCAAAGAAATCTTCAGCAAAAAGAGTATTTTAATCTCATTTCTTATGCTTTCAGTGAATGGCCAAATTAGAATTACTGGTATCTGAGCTCTCAGAAGCCAACAAGAATCCCTGAGTAGCTTTTGGGCACAATAATAACATCATTGTATTTGATGCAAAGGAACATAAATTGGGTTTTCAGAAAAAATAAGTAAAAACAAATATATTCAAATATTTGAGAATGGAAAGATTTTGTACCAACTGTAGGAATGAGAAAAGGCTAAATGAAGATTAGAGGGAATAGCAAGAGTCAGGATCAACTTGATTCAAATCCCTTCTTTTTCATTTACTAGCTTTCTGATCTTGGCTGTGACTTTACTTCCTTGGGCCTCCATGACCTCTTCTATAAAAAGGTATGATTGAAATAGTCAGCCTCAAATCCTTTCCATATCTTGATAAATATATTTTATTGATAAAAATCCTATCTGTGATTGGAATCCAATAGGCAAATTTGAGGAATTAGGAAATTCTAAGCACAGGAACTAATGTGATGAAAGACACAAAGACAAGAAAATGTAAAGCATATTTGGAAATTGGTTAAGAGTCCAGCTGGAGGCTAGAATACATCAAAAGAAGTAGTATAAAGTAAGCCTAGATGGGTAGGGTGGTGCCACATTGTTGAGGGTCACAAATTCCAGATCAAGGAAACTTAACTTCTCTCAAAGAAAGGCAATTACTACACATTTTTGAGCATAAGAATAACATGATGCAACACACACACACACACACACACACACACACACACACACACACACACACTATGATAATTTGGCAGCAGTGTTAAAGACAGAATGGAGGCAGAAAATATGGATAACTCCATCGGACATTTGACTACCCAGAAGCCAATCTCTCAATTATGGAATAGAAGGAATATGATCCTCAACTAAAATATTATCCCTTTACCTCATTATAGTTTAGAGATTATCCTGTGTCATAAAGGGTAAGTAGAACACAAGGTGTGAAGGTTTTGAGTATAAACTCAGCGATCTATTGTGTAGCTGTCATGTGGGGACCATCACAAGTAACTCCAAAAAGAATCATCACCAAAAGAGTTGTCAGAGGTGATAAAATCCTTGCTTACAGAAATTTTCAAAAATTACCTACTAATGCATAGAAGAGCTATCATCTGCATTGTCAGAAGATGTACTCAACCCAATGATAACAGATACCATTTGAAGTCCAAGATACTTCTTGTTGAGAACCTAGGCTAATCCTTTTATTTCATAAATTTAAAAAAGGAATATTCTAGGGGTAACTGGGCAGCTCAGTGATTTGAGAACCAGACTTAGACATGGGAAATCCTAAATTCAAATCTGGCCTCAGACACTTCCTATCTGTAGGAATCTGAGCAAATCACTTATCTCCTATTACCTAGCCCTTCTCTTCTGCCTTGGAACCAATACATAGTATTGATGCTAAGGTAGAAGGTAAGGGTTTAAGAAAAAAAAGAAAAGAAAGAAATGCTCCATATGCTTGTTGCCCAAACCAGATATCATTCACTAAAGATGGGAAATTGAAAGTAACTTCAAATTGATAGCTTTGGTTGGTTCTGCCTTTGATTTTAGTTAGTTTACATCTTTATTTCTTTAATTGTGGTGGGTTCTGGAAAAGCATTAGTCCTGTGACAGACAAGGCTATTGCTATGCAGTCTGGAATTGAAGTCAAGATCTAAATTTAATCCCACTTCCAATTAATAGTTGTTTAATCACAAGAAAATCAGGTAACCTCTTTTTGCCTAAATTTATTAATCTGTAAAATATGTAGATAATAAATAGCATTTATTTTACCACATTGTAAATATCAAGGGATACAACATATAAAGTGCTTTGCAAAGCTCAAGGTACTTTATAAAAAGTTGTTATTAGAATTCAAGGAACAGGCTAAATACATTGAGGAAGGATTATAACCAGTTTGATCTCAAAGTGATTTTTCTGACATTTTTGAAAAGCTCACTTATTAAGAGCTATGATTTTTGTTGCTTGCATGTTTGCAGGTTGACAAAATCACAACTACTTAAAGCATAGATACTTGAAGAAATTTCTCATTTCTAATAGAGTCCCTTTCATGCTAGGGGGCAGCTGGGTAGCTCAGTGGATTGAGAGGCAGACCTAGAGACGGGAGGTCCTAGGTTCAAATCCGGCCTCAGACACTTTCCAGCTGTGTGACCCTGGGCAAGTCACTTGACCCCCATTGCCTACCCTTACCACTCTTCCACCTATAAGTCAATACACAGAAGTTAAGGGTTTAAAATAAAAAAAAAAATAAAAAAAAATCTATTTCCCTTTCATGCTAACTAAGAGAGTTTTAACTTTTTTTAATTTTTAGTGTCTTTCATTTTACCTATCACTGAATCATTTTAAGTGTTTTTTTATTTTAAAAAAGTCTTCAAATCAGAGTATTTTAGTGCAAAACACAACATATAGGCAGCTCTTAATAAATGTTTGTTGACTCTTCTTTGGATTGTCGCTCTTAATAATGTGACATGGTCATAAAAAGCAAGAAGTTTTAAAAATAAAATAAAATAAGCAGGAGATTGTGTAAGCTTCACTTTTATCAATGAATGTGTTTCTAGTGATGACTAATAATGAACAAAGACCTCCAACATAGAAAGCTATTTTCAAGTGTGTGAAGAAAGGCTGGTCCAGGAAAAGTGGGAATTTCCTTACAGGGAATTTTAGGCTTAATAAAAAGGAAAAATTTCTAACAATTAAAGCTTTCTTCAAATTAGAATGGACAAAAGTAGTATATTAAATCCTTATCATTGGATGTATTTGGTTGGTTGGTCACTTACTAAGCACATTATAAAGGGCTGTTGTTTGTTAGTTTTCCATTCAATTTCAATTTTTTAAAATGACTTCTTAAAGCTTTCCCAGTTCTTTTTGTTGTTGCTGTTCTTGTTTTTAAAGCTATTCTATCTTTTAAGATGATCTGAATAGGCATGAGTAAAGCACTCAAATGAACTGCAGAGTTCAGAAAAAGGAGGAAATGTGGATTGAATCCTACCTCTGCTACTTTCTAAAACTCCAAAAATGACACCCTTTTGTGTGTATAAATCTCAACATTAGTAGGCATCTTACAGAAGGCTAATACTCTAATATGATTTACCAAGATAACAAGGCAGAAGTATGTAGCATTATTGAAAAGCATAACAGATCATTGAGCTTTATCTTTACATATTTAATTCTGTTTCTTCTGCATATTATGTAGACATATAACATCCATGGATAGAGAAAATTGGTGAACAAAAAATAGAATGATTTGACCATAGAATAGAAACTTATAGAATAGGGATTCCTTAAAAGCAGGGATGATTTTATTTTTGTTTGTGAATAGATAGCACCTAGCAAAGTGTGTATATATATATGTGTATATATATATACTGTTATGTAATAGCCCTTTAATCAATGCTTGCTGGTTGATTGACTATGGAGACAAAACAATGTAATAAAACTCTGTACTGAGAAAACTTGGTCTCAGTATCCACTTCTGTCATTAACTATCCCTGCCAAAATAGAAAAGGTATTTAACTTTTCTTGCTTTGAGCTTCCTCCTATTTGAAAAAGGAATAATAATATTTCCCTTTAAGCTATCAGAAAAGCATTCTCTATAACTTATGGTTATTATTATTATAACAATGTCAGAACTACAATGCTGTTTGAATTAATATGATATCATTAAATATATATTCTGTTTACTCTACAATTATCTTTTTAATGAGTATAATTTAATTTCCAAGTCTACATAGATTTGATTTTCAATTATTTTTACACAGACTGGCTCATTTGTAGACTACAAGAAACAAAATTTCAAACACAGATTGGCCTCTGTGTTGACCATTCAGTGCCACGCTACTATCCTTTGCTACTCAACCACATATATGTGCAAATGCTGCCATCTGCAATGCCATAGTGTGTCCATGTAGACATGTAACTGGCTGGGAATGAATCCAAAGGTCTCACAATACCCTTTTTTCCTTCATCTTTCAAAATATCCTTTCAGAAATAGCCAAGCATGGCAGCAAGCTTTGTAGGCAACAAAGAGTAATAGAGATGAGGATTAATAGGATGAAGTATTTTGAGAAAATCAGTGACATTTTGAGTAGTCACCAGAGGTCATATAGAATTAGAGATACTTGTGGGTTCTCCCTTCTTATGCTTTGAAGGGAATAGGATAATCCTCTTGTTATCTTATTAGGATTAGATTAGTAAGTAGCTATTGACAATTAATAAGCTTATGAGCTGAATGATGTATCTTAACCTTTCTTAATGAAGATAATGGCATTTATTATATTTTTCCTGTTCTACTTCTCCATCCTTACTCCTTGGCACTACTAAGTGACTTTGGGTTTCTAAAAGCCATAGCCAGTAAGAATAAGATTTGAAAGATCTTATCAAACTAGAAGTTACAGAAGTGGAGCCCTATTCTGCATCAGCTATTGGAGATCTATGCTAGCTACTTCCAAAGAAATTTGCCACCAGAAAACCAGGGGATGGATATTTTTGTTGTTGTTTTGGTTTCAGTAGCTCATGAAGTTGATTCTTGGAGGCTTCATACAATAGTTGTTTCTGCCTTAGCAGAGGAGTGCTCACACACACATACACACACACACACACACACACACACACACACACACACACACACACAAAGACCTTGATGTTCTGAAATATTGAAGTCCTTGCTAATGTTACAACATGCATTCTGCCATTTTATTGATCATGTTGCTTGATATAAAATTGGTTGAGGAGAAAGAGTGGGAGTCCAGAAATCCTATCATTTTCTCTCCCAAACCCTTCTGTCTCACCCTACCTGCCTAGTATGTAGTTTGGAGAATGTGTTTTGAAAAGGAGAATCTCATAGAGCTCTCATAAGGTCAGTTCTTTGACTTAGAGACTTTTTCTTAAAAATACTCTTGAAAAATACTTAGATGCTTATTTTTTGCTGGCTTTTATTTTTTTTTAATTTTTGATTCAGATAATAATGAATAAAAGTTTAGTTTACATGATAGTGCAACTAATAGGAAATGGACATGTGCTATTCTTTCCAAAATATTATCATCTGAATATAAATATATTTGTCCCCAAATCATATCCTATCCCAGATTTGTTGATTTCCCCCAAATAATTTTAATCATATTTTACAATACTTTAAGATTAGCAAAAACAATCCACTGAGATAGAATGAGTGAATTATTAATACTACTTTATAACTAAAAAAAACTTATGCTCCTCAAGGCTTGGGGCAACTATGTGGCTCAGTAAATAGAGTAATAGAGTAAATAAGCCTGGAGTCAGGAAAATTTGGATTCAAATCTGACCTCAGAGTAGCTGTGTGGCCCTAGGCAAGTCACTTAATCCATTTGCCTAACCCTTGCCCTTCTGTCTTGTAGCTGTTGCTAAAATAGAAAGTAAGGATTATTTTTTAAAGGAAGTTTATATTTTCACCCACATCACAAAGCTATTCAGTTCAGAAATCATACAACTTAGAACTGGAAGGAACCTTAGAGTGCTTCTAATCAAGACCTCTCCTTGTAGTGAAAATTGAATTCCTGAAAAAGGAAACTATTATTTTCCAAAATTCTACTAAATGATTAAACTGGATCTTGAATTCAGGTCCTGTGACTTCAAACTCAGGGTTCTTTCCATTATAACATTTAATGTTTATAATTTTATTATTCTTAATCTGGTCATAAATACTATGATTTACAGAGGCAAGGTGAGGCATATCATATTATGAAATGATTTATTTCAGCATGAAAGGCAACTCGCATACAAAGTGCTTACTCTCTATTCAGAGTTTTTCATTAACCTTACAATACATTTTCATGAATAGAAAATGGATTGACAGACAATGTAGTATAGTTGATACAGGTTAAACCTTGGAGTCATTATTACCTGGGTTCAAATCTTGCCTTTGTCATACACTAAGTGACCATTTAAAAATCTTTTAAGTATCTCAGGCATCTCATGCCATCTCCAACTTGAAGATGATTTGTCATTAGATATTGGTAGGGAGAATTTTCAAACCATGGGTACTATATTAGTGTGATCTAATCACAGGCGTGTGTAGGCAAAAATTTTACAAAAATGAAGAAATTTAACAAAAAATATGAAAAAAGTGGAAAAAACTTTAAATGGAATTTCTTATAGTTATTAGAAAAAAAATAAAGATGTCAGTCAAAGAAAATGGAATGATACTGTAGGGTTAGACCAGAAGTACTAACATTTAAAAATCATGTACATAGCATTTTAGATTATATTAGACTCACCAACATAAATTTCCCAGTACTTTTTTATGAATTTTTGAATTGAATCTACAACAGCACATCAGAAATTGGGTACTATGTCTATGGGTTGTCTATTATTTCACAATCGTCCCAAACAAGTTCATTTCAGAATCATGTGTTAACCAGATGACACAAAATAATTTTACTCTCAGGTTTTGTTCTAAAATTCGAAATTCGCAACAAGTTATTTTAGATCATTGTTGTTTAGACTTCTAAAGGACTTAGCCAAAGAATAATAAGCTTCTAAGCTAAGGACAGGGTTGATTGTTTCTATTCTGGATGGGTTTCTTTCCTCTCAATGGATAAACAAAGTTGGGTCTTTTAAAAATAGAATCTATGAAGCAAATATCTCTCATATATAGAGAAATATGTCTCCAAAATTATGGTAGATTAAAATATATAATTGTCTTTACTATTTAATTTATATGAGATGAAAAAAAGATATATAATTAAATGGAATACAACCAAGTATTTTATGACAATTTTTTTTATATGTAAGTAAAGTCATATATGAATTGTGATCAGTACAATAAATGCTTTTTGACAGGTAAAATCATAGAGTGGGGAACAGCTGGGTAGCTCAGTGGACTAAGAACCAGGCCAAGAGATGGGAGGCCCTGGGTTCAAATCTGACCTCAGATATTGCCTATCTGTGTGATCCTGGGCAAGTGACATAACCCCCATTGCCTAGCCTTTACCGCTTTTCTACCTTGGAACCAATTCTAAGACAGAAGGTAAGGATTTTAAAAAAGCACAGTGTATGCTGTTTGAATTAAGAAATGAAAATAGAAAACCTCAGTTACTAATCATTTATGTTTCAGCATAAATATATGCAATCATGATTGCTTCTTCTCCCCTTTGTCCCCTTTTTACTGTCAGCTATTTGGGTGACTATCAATCTTTTTCTGAATCATTTGACCAGTATAATAGAAAAGACACTCAGTTTGGAAGCAAAGGTATAGGGTAGGTTTTTTTTTTTTAACCCTTGTACTTCTGGTTTTTTTTGTTTTGTTTTTTTTTGTTTTTGTTTTTGTTTTTTTAGGGTAGGTTTTATTCCTGCTGCTTCTTAAATGTGTGAAGTTGGACAATTTTCTTTAACTTCTTAGACCCTTCATTTCCTCATCTCTAAAATAGAAGATATGAGACTAAATGATCTCCAAAGTTTCTTTTGTCCCTAACTCAATTATTCAATGATCCTATGACCCATTGAGACTAACTAGTATAATAAATGGGCAATCAAGGGGCAAACTAGGTGGCTCAGTAGACAGAGAGCTAAGCCTGGAGTCAGGAGGTCTTGGGTTCAAATTTGACTTCAGATACATCCTAGCTTTGTGATCCTGGGAAAGTTCCTCCATTTCCTCATTTGTAAATTGAGCTGGAGAAGGAAACAGAAAACTGCTCTAGTATGTTTTCCAAGAAAAAAAACAAATGAGGTCACAAAGAATCAGATGTGCCTGACAACAAAATATATAATAAATAAATGGATGACATCAGTATAATTTCTGTCTCTCTCCCTCCTCCTTTCTTCCCCATATATATGGAAACTAAGAACTAGGTGGTAAAGTGACTTTTTCAAGGTCACACAGGTGGCAAAAGTCAAGGCCAGAATTTAAACCCAAGAGTTTTGAATCCAGAACCAATATTTTTTTAGGGTGCTTTCTCCTAATTATTACCTGACAGTTAATGAAGCCGCTTTATCATAACTTATATTTAATGTAAAAAGCACATACTGATACAACAAAATTTCCCATTAGCTTCAAAATTGCTTCGACATCTATATTATAGTTTAAGTACTTCATTTTTTCTTCCTCCTGATTCAATTAAAATCAAGGGTACAGTGAGTAAAGCAGTGTTTTACTCACTAATCATTTGTTGACTGATTAAAATAGAGAAAGAAATTGTTATCTCTGCATATGGACATATTCACTAATGAGAAGATATTATCACTATGTAACTCAAACATAATTCTGTAATAATCATATAGGAACCATCAAAATTAGATTTTTTTCAAAAGGCTAAGATATGTTTTCATATCTCTGCTATTATAATTGTTCATCTCAGAAAATATTTATAGGTGGCCCATGGACATGCTATTTAGTCATAGTCTTAGAAGATACAAAGCAAATTACAAATCAGCTAACAGCTAATTTTTAATCACTAAATATATAATTAGGTAATAAGAATTTTACAGTTACTTTATCAACATGGAATTTTACTCTAATATTTATAGTACTTGGGATAAAAATTTATTTTTGGACTTGATTACAAAATTATCTAGGAGAACACAAGGGGAGGAGTTCTTTTTCATAGACATAAGCTCAAATCATACAACAGGTCTCAACAATTTTTTTGAGAATAAGTAAGAGAAGAAAAATTCTGTTGTTGGTGATAAAAATATACAGTGTACAATGAGGACAATTTTAAATGATTCAAAAAAATAAACTAAAATTTTAGTCTCAGAAAATGAATGTATATAAATGATTAAATGTGATTCTCAAATTAGATTCATAGTCTTTTAAAAAATCTAATTCCAATCTAGAGTAATAGGATTACTCTATTAATTACTCCATGAGTTCTCCACAATTCAATTATCATTTATTTTATGCATTCTTGGTAGAGTACTAAAGTTCAAGTCAAGAAGATGAGTTTGAATAATGCTTCAAATACTAGTTATGTAATCCCTATCACTTAACTACTTTTAATACCATTTTCCTGATTTGTAAAATATAGATAATAATAGTATCTACCTTCCAGGATTGTTTTGAGGATCAAATGAAATAAGACACATAAAGTGCTTGATAAACTTTAAAGAGCTATAAAATTATAAGCTAATATTATTGTGCTCAGAATTACACTTGAATTGTCTAACATTAAGTGAATACGGCGTACTGCTTAATGCATTCTTCAGTAAAGCCTCAGTGAATGATGAAAAAATATTCTAGTATTTTATGTGAATATTCTCAATATATTCTATGTACCTAGACTTATACTAACCCTAACTAGTTAATGATAGAAGTCCTGTAATATTTTTCCATTCAAGATTAATCTTTCAGACACAGATCACAAAATATCAGAAAATGATTATTAAAATTGTATCTACATGTGATTTGGAAAAATATAAAATTTAAAAAATCTTTCAGGTTTCAGGGAATGATCTGACACTTTTCATGATTTCACTGAAATAATTTTCTTCACCTATCCCAGAGTCATTTCTCTTCCCATTCCTATCTTTTCAGTGAGATGTTAATTTCCTTATCAGAGTGGAGGATGATGAAAATCTTTCCAAATTAAATTTGAATCTTCCCCCAATACATTATTCACCAACTTTTTAATAATTAAAAGCAAGTTTTTTAGTATTAAATTAATTTACTATCCTACCTGAAAGTTCAGGACCAGTTTCTTCAAATCATTAATATTTTTTTAGCCATGCTTGGGTTGTGATTGGTTCTTTTATTCCTTTGTAACTGATTTATAAAATTGTCTTAAACAGCAGTTTAAATGACTTCCTGAGATATAGTTAGAAATGAAGTGGTACAGAGAGATGATACCACAAGCTAATTGTTGGCATTTGCCAAATGAACAACCCTAGTCTCTAAAGTTCTCCCAGTGAACTTGTCTGTTTTGTATAAAAACTATGCCCTAAACACAACACACATACACACACATCATGTATGTGTGTATTTTTATATTATCTTTTCATGTAAAAGTATGATTCTGTTGGGATTTTTTCTTCTCTCTTAAAATGATGTATGCACACTAACATATTGGCTAGAAAAGAGAATTGATTTTATGCCTTCAGTAGGAATATTAATATAAACCTTTTTGTCAAGTTGTTTTTTGGTGTATCTGGCTTTTTGTGAGCCCATTTGGGGTTTAACTGGCAAAGACATTGAATTGATTACCCTTTCTTTTTCCAACTCATTTTGCAGATGAGGAAACTGAGGCAAATACTCTTAAGTGACTTTCCCAAGCTCATACACAGCTAGGAAATGTCTGAGGTCAGATTTGAACCCATAAAAATGGGTCTTCCTGACTCCAGGCCTGGGATTGGGAAAGTAGCATTGTAGGAGGGATAACTATAGTAATAAAACTTGGTCCTCAAATCCTCTAATACTAGCTCTGCCATCCTGCTTGTATTCCTCTGGACAAATCATTTTCCCTCCCTCAAATTTGGTGATCTCTGCAAAATGATAGGAGATTGGACCAGGTCAGTGATGGGCAAACTTTTTAAAGAGGGGGCTAAAGGAAAGGAAATGCTCATCTTTCAGTCTGTTTCTAAGGCAACTCTTTTGAAGTTTCATTTTATTGTATCCTGCTCATTGTATTTGTCAGGTTAGGAATAATGCTGCATGGCCAGATAGAACATTTCAGGGGGCCACATCCTGTCCGTGGACCATAGTTTGAGCATCACTGGACTAGATGAACTCAGGTTTCTTTTAGCTAATAGTTCTATAACCATAAGAATCATTATGTGGCTTCCATGCTGCCCCTCATTAATTATGCAATTAAAAATATCAACGAAGAAGGATTATTTTTGTTCTTTTTTGTCCCAGAGGACCACACTAAGAAGAATGGGTGAAAGTAGAAACAGGGCACTTAATTCATAATCAAAATGAGCTGCCTGTATAAGTAGTGGGTTCTCTCACTGAAGGACTTCAAATATATCCTTGATGATCATTTATCGGGTATATCAGAGAAGATTTTATTTTTCAGATACAGTTGGATGCTCGGTCTCTTGCACCTTAAAATTATCTAATTGAAATGTTTGCAGGACTAGAGTTCAATTCAATAATTCAGTAAGAGCCATAATTTATCAGTACTACCCTTAAAATCCATTTGCTAATGAATTATGAATAATAATCCTAGTAATGCTATTGATATTGCCCATCTGCATTTGATGAGCACTTTTCAAAGTGTTTTTATAGACCTAACAAGATTCCATGGACTCTGACTGAATTGCATCAAATTTAATTGATGTTCCCCTTTGGCATGAAAAGAAACTATGGAAAGGAAAGCCTTATGTGAGAGAAAGGTTTGAAATAATTTTCAAGCAACCCCTGGATAAGATACGAATTACTTCCACAATTTTTGCTGTTTGATTGTTTTTCTTTATAACCCTGTTTAGGTTTTCTTTTGGAAGAGATGCTAGAGTTGTTTTCCATTTTTTTTCTCCAGCTCATTTTACAAAAGTAGAAAGTGAGGCAAACGGGGTTCAGTGACTTGTTTCTGAGAGCAAGTGTTTGAGAATCCAGGAAAACAAGTCTTCCTCACCCTGGCCCTGGCATTCTATCCCCTGTGCCACCTAGCTGTTCCACACGAATTAGAGAACCATCCTTTCTTCAAACTAAGTCCCATAACTGTTGCGTAGAGAATAATGACATTTCAAGGACTAGAAAAGCAATGCTTTTAAACATGTAAACTCTATTTCATTTTTATAATTTAAGAAGACAAGTAAATCCAATATAATTGACCAAAAATGGGCTGCTAGCCTGGAGAATCCTTGCAAATAAACCCAAAGTAAAAACACACACTTCATTTATATGATTGGCACATGTCAATTAGCAAGAGGCAATGTACAAACACACAGATTACATTGATAGACAACATTCTGTGACATTGGTGAGAGTATACATATATGTACACATACATTATACATAGAAAGGCTAACAAACTGTGAAATATAGCAGGAAAGGCTTTTTAGACTCAATGGTTTGGGTGAGGTCTTGGCCACTGAGAATGCAACTGTTGAGGTTCATGTTGCCATTCATTTTCAGGAACCTAAAATCCTTGTCATATTCTGCATTGAGATTCAGAAAAAGTTTACAGAGAAATCATGTACTAGAAACAACCTTCATCTACCATGACCTGAGATAGCCAGTTTCTTGGGGAAGTTGAAACATCTAATGAACAAGAATAAACTATAGAATCAAGCTCAGGGCTGGCTTGGCAGTATTTTAAACTCTAGGATAATCTATTATGCCATTATACACAGCTTGCCTTTCCCCATCCAGTTTGAAGAATCTCAAACCTTTTTTGTCCAGGCTAGACTAAACGTAACTTCAGGGGAAAATAAAGAAATCCCATCACGAACCTCGAATAAAGAATTCACAACATATTTGGTGCCATCATATAAATGAAAATTAACAGAGACTCTTGTACTGAGTGCAATACATGTTGTTAATGTGATTAAGCTAATTGTTTGTATTGAAAAAAATCTGAGTAGTTTTCAGAGTTAATTTACAGGTTTTTAAATGAGCAAGTGATTTATTTTATAAAGAAAAGGCCTTAAAGAGATTCCCTGAAGGAGCAAGGAGTGTTACAAGATAAAATTCAATTACGGCAAACATTGATGTTTAGGCTAAACATAATATTTTAATAGCTTGAATTAGCATTAATTAAATCCCCAAATTTCATTTCTTTGCAAAGTATTTGTTTTTAATAGTGTCTATAGGCCTGACCATGGACAAGCTTGGGAAACTAATATCCCCATAAGCTTCGTTCATTATAGGAAGAAATGGTTCAAAGAGATATGGAATGTCCTAATGTATCAGTTCCAGAAAATTGTAAGAATTACTTTCAGTTTTTACAAGCCCAATAAGGCTGGAAAGTTCTTTTCCTTTCTTAATTAACATCACTTTAGGGTTTCCGATTGAGCCTCTTCCCTTCATAATTTACTTTCATCTCTTTCATTCTACTTTTCATTTTGCTCAATGCTTTGCTAACTTGATGCTTTTCTAGGCAGCTGTGTATTGCAATGGATAATGTTGAACTCAGTGTCAAAAAAACCAGAGTTCATATCCTGCTGAGTGACCCTAGGAAAGTCATTTCATTCCTAACAGACCCTGTTTCTTCATTCCTAAAACAGAATCAACAATGACAACTTTCTCTTTGGGTTATTCTGAGAGCCAAATGAGTTAACATGTGTAAAATACTTAGCAAACCTTAAGGTGCTATATAAATGTTTGTGATTATTATTCTTTTCCTCAGATTCTTTCTTCCCACAATTATTTTCCTTTTCTGGTTGACCATTTTAAAAATTATTTTTATTTTTCTAATTCACTTATTTTTCTTTATTTCTCTGATTTCCTATTGTTTGTATGAAATTGAATCCAACTGAAATATATTAAGAGTTTTCAATAAGCAAGGCACTCAAAGCAAACCACCAATAGCAACAATAATCCCTGACCTCAAGGAGTTTATGTTCTATTGAAAGACAGAAAGACAAAAGTCCAGTCCTTCAACCAGTTTCAAATCCAACTCATTGTTCTATTGTTCTGCCCATATCTCTCCATCTCTTAAAAGAAAAGAGAAGGTGATATTATCAAATGTTTTGCTAAAATCTAGGTAAATATATCTACAGTCTTTCCCTGATCTAACAGCCTAGGAACCTTGTCAAAAAAAAAAAAAAGAGAGAAAAAGAAAAAAAAGAGATGAGATTAGGCTGGCATGACCTGTCCCTGAAGCCATGGTGTTTCTTTGTGATGATTATTTCCCTCTCTAGATGGTTATTAACTATACCATTAACAATAAATTCTACACTTTGGCCAGGAGTTGAAGGTAAGTTTGCTAGCCTGTTGTTTGTAAAATCTATTCTCCACCCCATATTTTTTTTACAATTACGACAGCATATATACTTCACTAATCTTGCCATACCTCTATCACTCTCTCTATGATCTTTCAAAGACCCCTGCCAGTGACTAAGCAGTAAAACTCACTAATATTTTCAGTTCCTTAGCATATACAAGTTCCACCAGATGGCTTAAGAAATTCCTTCTGCAACTAATTTGTGTTAGGTGACAAATTCATCAAGGGCTCTAACACGCTTTCTTACTATTTTCCTTATTATCTTGGGAATCAACTCCCTATTTACATTTTTCTGTCTTTTCAGCACAAATATTATTCTCCTTTAAATTCTCTGTGCATTAACAATGGTCTTGTGTGTGTGTGTGTGTGTGTGTGTGTGCGCACGCGCGCGCACACACGTGTGTTGGGGGTAAGGCAAGTCTCCCTTTTTCCTACTCATTATGTGTTTATTTTTATTTTCAGGGCTGGATTCTTAAGAGCTTTTCATTCCTGTTGGGATAACATTTTCCTGTAACATTTTAGCTCACATATACTATCTAGTTTTCTCTAGATCCTTTGAAATCTGTTCTCCTAATATCTAGCATGCTTGCCAAACTATACCCATCAGCTCTGACTCTCTGTCTTGTCTCTTTCAAGTTTGAATGGCCATTTCCCTCAAAAATTCCCATTAGTGGTTCTTCTTTTTTAGTGACAATTCAGATCTAGAATCTAAGTTCTTTGGCATCTCTACCTTTTGAAGGATACAGAATTCATTAGGTAAGTCAAGAAATTTTAAACATTTTTTTTCTTTTGAGTAAGTTGCTAAATGCCCTTCTTTATTATTTTCATTTTTTTCCAGATTACACACTGAAACAAATTTTAATTAGAGTTTTTTTGACATTTTGTGATCCATGTTCTCTCCCTCCCCCTCTCCAAGGAGGCAGGTAATGATATGGGTTGTATAAATGCCCTTCTAGACCTAAAGTCTGGTCATTTGTCTCATCCCACCAGGCTAATACTACTGAGCTTTGTGATACCAAATTTATTTCCTCATATCAGAACATTAGTTCACCTTGATTCTTAACCTATACCTTGCCTACTTCTGGATAAAATCTGATTGCCATTGAC
Source organism: Gracilinanus agilis (assembly GCF_016433145.1). Taxonomy (NCBI): domain Eukaryota; kingdom Metazoa; phylum Chordata; class Mammalia; order Didelphimorphia; family Didelphidae; genus Gracilinanus; species Gracilinanus agilis. Next base: position 623,644,628 of record NC_058132.1, on the reverse strand, counting down.
TTTATTACTGGTTTATTTCTTGTATTTTATCTTTTGTGAATTTCTTGGCATCATTACTGCTATTCTTCATGCATTAGAGCTACTTTCTTTGGAATATTGCTTGGTGCACATATGTAAGTAGTCTTCTCTCTTCCTCTTCCTTTTCACCTTACGACCTTTTCAAATTGATTTTAAAGACTTCGTGCAAATATGTCAGTCAATCAACACTCATTTATTAAGTGTTTATAATATATAAGGTAATACGCTAACAACCAGGGATACAAAGAAAAACAAAAATGCTATCTTGATCTCAAGGAGCACACTTTATCAGGTATCCTTCAATGCTTGCCAGGAGCCTGTCACTCATGATACTTTTAAAGCCCATAGCAAAGAAATCCAAATTCCATCTTGAGCTACCATCTTCTTTACCAAATGTTTGCTTACCAATTTTGCTTTTCTTTTCTGAACACTTTCACAAATATCAGGAGCAGTGATGAAAACAAGCACCTGTTTCCCTAAGGGCTTTAGTTTCTTGCACAATACTTGGTCATCTTTAGCAATACTTTCTAGATTCTTTCTGGCAGCAAAATTTGTGCCCAAGTTAAGAACCAGAAGCAGGTAGTAGTCACCCATTTAGGTGATTCTTAGAAGGCTCTTTGTCATAGCATAGTTACATGGTTCAGGAAGTTAGCAGACCTTTTATTTCTCTTATGAAGTCGCCAAATAGTTATCTCAGTATCCCTTATGCCTAAATCAGTTATTTATTGATTATCATTATTCATCTCTACTTCCCTTGACCTCAGTTGAATAATCTCTTAGCATACAGATCCTGCGAATCTGTAGTATCATTCTTTGAAAAGCTAAGAGGGACTTCTTCACAAGGACCCAATTATCTTCTTTTCAGTAAGAAAAAAAAAAACACTCATTTTTATAGGTGGAGAAACTGAGGTCCAGAGTAGTTAAGTGAGGCAACTAGCAGATCCATTGGATAAAACATCAGACTTGGAGTCAGAAAGACCTAATTCATATCCAGCCCCAGATAATTACTAGCTGGACAATTGACTTAATCTCTCTCAGTCTCTATTTCCTCATCTATAAAATGAGGATGATAATGGTACATATTTCAGGGTTGTTGTGTGGCTCTAATTTGATAGCAGAGTAAAGTTGCAAACTATATTTTGTACTATGTAAGTGCTAACTATTATTTTTGTTGTCGTCATCATCATCATCATTTGTGATTTATTTAGTATTTATTAGAAAGGAAGAAGAAGAACCAAGGTTTCAGTTTTAGTCTTTTAACTCCAAATATTTTGCTCTTTTTACATCTTTATCTCTATCCAGCTACCTACCTACTATCTCAATATATTCATGCATATATTTTCCCCAAACCCTTGTGCAATAATTTCTATTGAATTTAATTTTAATTAATTCCTATCGTCATTCTGGAATGTTGAGATTTTTTTGAATATAGGTTCTCTTGTCCAATGTGTTGAACTAGACCTATACAATTTTGTATTATCTATAGACTTGATAAGTATAACACTTTTAGCTTAATTCACATCAGTGATAAAGTTATTAAACAATACATGGTCAAAGCAGATCCATGTTCCAAGAGAATCCTTTTAACAAGGTGGCAGTCATCCATTAATAATTATTAATGAGGGGTACAAGGTGGCTCAGTGGATAGAGCCAGACCTGAAGATGGGAGGTCCTAGGTTCAAAGCTGGCCTCCAACACTTCCTGACTGTGTGACCCTGGGAAAGTCACTTAATTCCAATTCCCTATCCTATACTGCTCTTTTGCCTTGAAAATGATATTTATTATTGATTCTAAGCCTGAAGGTAAGAATTTTTAAAAATTGTTTTTCTAAATAACTACTCATTGCCATGAGAAATGACAAACAAGATGATTAAAGAAAAAAACATGAAAAGATATCTGAAGTGATATAAAGGGATGAAAAGTGAAGCGACCATTACCAGCACATTGTAGACAATAATAACAATGATGTATGATAATCAATTGTAAATGACAACTATATTTAGGAAAGTAAGGATCTAGCACTACTCCAAGGGACTCATGGAAAAAAGGATATCTGCCACCAGAGAAGGAACAGAAGGGTTCCAAATACAAATTGAAACATCCCTTAATTGGTTTATTTTCTCCATGAATTTTTCTCTAGTGTAAGCAATGTGTCTTGTTTTACAACATGAAAAATGTTTAAATGTGTGTTATTTGATAATATGTGTACCATTCTTGGGTACAGAGGAGAGAAGGAACATGGATTGCAAAATGTCAGCGAAACAAAATAATAAGAAAAAAATAAAAATGAAATAAATTGTTGAAAAAAATAACCATTCCCTGCATGACTGGCTAGCCTGCATTTATTAGGCCTCTTGTTTTTAGTCTGACTTCTAACTCTATCTAAAAATTTTAGCATAACCTTGGAAAAAGCTATTTGAAATCATGGTCTCAATTCCTTGCTTTCCCTTGTCTGTTCCATTGTGTGTGTGTGTGTGTGTGTGTGTGTGTGTGTGTGTATGCATGTGCTTGTGCATGCCTGTGTTGATTTTATCAACACTTTCTAAGTCTCCTTTTGTTGGAGATGTAAACCTCCTACTTCCAGTATCAATAGCCAATTAGTCAACAGACAGCTTGACCACAGTCTTCTGGGCCAAACAACTTGCAAAATGATAGAGACTCATAATCCGCAGGCCTGTTCCAGGAACATTTGATGGCATAGCTCTGTCTAGCTTCCAGGAGTCAGACTGGTCACTAATTCATTCAAATCATTTAGCAATGAATTACACTTCCATGCCAATTAGGTCCTGAAAAGAAAATCTGTAATGATGTCTTTTTTCCTTCTTTGGAACTAGCCTTGCCCCAGACTCCAGTCAATGCCCTGATCATGTCACTTCTTCCTAATTTAGTTGCTCCTCCTCCTCAAATCATTTACAACCTTAGAAAATAGAGAAGAAAGAGATAAAAGAGAAGAGAATGTGACTGAGGAGAAGAACAAAAGGTGATAAAAAAAAATAGGGTAAAGTCAAGTTGATGTATTCTAAGGAGAATTTAAGCATGGCAAAAAAACTAACTTCCATAACTCTCCTAAATATCTCAATTGCTCCCTTTTACCAATTCCACCCTCTGATTAAAATGACTTTAACATATGGCCATTGGATTTCTTGCTTAAATATCTCTCCTTATTTTGAACCTAAAGAGAGAAAGAGAGAGAAATAGAGACGGAGAAAGAGAGTGACAGGGAGAAAAAAAGAAGGAAAGAGGAAAGGAACAGATGGTAGACAGTAAAGAGTAAGGGAGAAGAGAAATAAGGAAAAGAGAGTAAAAGAAAAATGTAAAATAAATGCCAACCACAGAAATGGCTCCAAAGGATTCTCTTTCTAATGAAGTCAAAGAGAAAGTATTTTCTTAGTGACGCTTTATGAATGTGAAGCTAAGTTTCAGGATTTTTTTTTTTTATCCCAGCTAGACGGTTTCTCTTACCCTTATCCACATCCATACCTGGGACCATCAAGCACCTCGGTTGGGTAACCACCAGAAACTTTCCTGTTCCCTTTTTTCCAGCTCTCTTCTCCTGATGTCTCAACATATGGACTAAACAAGCAAGTTGTTTTTTCTCCTGTTTTCGTCTCATCCAGATTATTCCAAGTTTCTTCATAGCTTCTACCTAATATCCTTTTCTTTTAAAATAACATTCCACCTTGGAATTGATACTGTATATTAGTTCCAAGGCAGAAGAGTGGTAAGAGTTGACCATGAAGGTCAAATGACTTACCGAAGGTCATACATTAGGAAGTGTCTGAGGTTCAGTTTGAACTCTCATCTTTGGACCTGGCTCCCCATTTATTGAGTCATATAGTTGCCTCCAATGGCTTAATTGTTAAAGATCATGGGGTGAGCTTTCAGTAGCCTGGAAACTAGGCTTAGGTGGTAATCTTTGGTTTCTAGTTATCTTTTCCAGTCTCACAGACACATAAAAACTTTGAACAGGAAAATATCTTAGACTGGTGGTGGTGAACCTATGGTACACGTGTCAGAGGGGGCACTCGGAGCCCTCTCTGTGGGCATGTGCACTGTTGCACTAGCACAGAGTTTACCAGAGTTTGTTACTAGAAATGCAGAGGGATGTGGGGCCAGGCTGCTCCCTCCCTCTCCTCATGTACCCAGAGACATTTCTTATATTACACTTCCCTAAAAGGTTTGCTATCACTGCCTTAAACCCATAATGGTGAGCCTTTTAGAGATGGAATGATGGACCCCACCCACACACCCCCAGAGACCAAGTGTTGTGCCCCTCCCCACACCACATTCTGGGTATGCATTGCCCCCCTTTCCCTACACAGGGGAGGGAGAAAGTGCTCCCATTAGATTGTTAGGCAGAGAGGCAGGTATAGAGAGAGGAAAAGGGAGTAGCCTGAGTGCTCCCCTCCAGCTCTGCAGCCCGTGAGCCAACCACCTTAACCTCTGTTGTGCTCCCATTGGGTTACTGGCAGAGGGATAAGGAATGGGAAAAATATCCTCAAGCATGGTGGAGAGGAAGAAGGGAGCAGCTCCACTTGAGACCCTCTGCCTTTCTAGTAATAAACTCTGGGGGAAGAGGGTGGGAAGGGAGGATGGCCAAAGTGTCCACAGAAAGTACTCTGCATGCCATCTTTGGCACCTGTGCCATAGGTTCACCATCACTGCCTTGGACCAACCAAGTCAGTAAAAAAGAAAGACCAATAAAGGACCTACAAAGAGAATTCAATTGTAGAACTTTATTCCAGATGTGGAATAAGAAATTGGATTTCTAAATTTGGTATTTATACAGAAAGAACCCTCCTCTTAATCAATTATCTTCACTTAAATTCAGTGTTGACAATTTGCCTATAAGGTTTCTAATGATACATTTTTATAGATAAAGTTGGAGGAGTTTAAGTAATATCCAGAAAAATATAATCACATTCTTGCCTTTGTGATGAAGACAATTCAATAGGTGAAAAAGAATATCAAAAGTCTGAGGAAGTCTAATAGTCTGGGAGTGAGGTCCGTTAAGCTTTAATTAAATTTCTTATATGGCTAGAGCCTAAGTTGGAAATAGAGAGACAGACCGAAGCTTATTGTATTTATTTATTTATTTGTTTATTTGTTTGTTTGTCTGTTTGTTTATTTATTTATTTATTTGTTGTAACATTAAAGATTACCTGCATAGGGAGTGAGGCAGAGAAGTGTCCCTCTCCATGATTATAAGAGATTGATTAGAAAGCTGCTATTTAAGGAGGCATTTTTTAGTTTAATTTTAATTTTAATTAAAATTTAATTTATAATTTTTTTTAAATTTTAAGATTTTAAAATTTAAATTAGATTAATAAGAATAATAATACAAATTATGATATCATAACTCAATATTTAATAATATAATGCCAACAAAATATTAAAATAATAAGTTAAATTAAAATTAATTGTAATTTTAAAATTAATAAAAACAAAAATAAAAAAATTAATTAAATTTTTTGTTGAATCAGGTCCTTCCTTTTGTAAGTAAAGGAATATTGATCAAGGGTCCCCACAAGTCATATTACTTAAGTTACTGATGAGCTTGGCTTGTAGGAATGCCTGAATCAGGTGATAAGTCTGGGAAAGTAAACATATAAAGGGGGACCAAATTTTGTCTTCTTCCCCTCTTCTCTTAGATCTGACTTTCAATTCATCACTCATATTTTATGGTTTAGTCCTTAAATGTTCACTCCCTGAAATATAAAATTAACAAAAAAAAACTTGGGAAGAAAGAAGAAGGGGCTCTTTTAATGAGAAAAGAATAAACCATTCCTTAGCATTATTAAATCCAAATCCTCCAGGTCAGTGATTGGCAAACTACAGCCTGCAAGCCCAGATGTGGCCCCCTGAAATGTTCTATCTGGCAGTGAGACATTATTCCTAATCTGACGAATACAATGAGTAGGATACAATACAATAAAACTTGGAAAGAGTTGCCTTAGAAATAGACTGACAGATGAGCATTTCCTTTCCTTTGGCCCCCTCTTTAAAAAGTTTGCTCATCACTGGTCTAGGTGACTCTTCTTCTCTCTCAAAGCTATAAATACTCCAAAAGCATCAATCTATATCTTCTTTCCTCATCCTATGTAATAATAATTGGGATGAAGACAATAAGGAGGAGGACAATAATAGTAACTTTAATAGCGAGCATTTATATGGCACTTTATGATTTACAAAGTGCTTTACAGTTCATTTGATTTTCACACCATACCTCTAAGGTAGATGTCATTATTATTTCCAAAGGCTGAGTGACTTACCCAGGGTCACTCATCCATTAGATGTCTGAGATAATATTTGAATTTAGGAATTAATTTGGAGAAAAGTCCCCTTAGCTCAGTATGAGAGCTGGCTAAAAAGTGAAAAATTATTTAGTAAGAAATAGTGGGAAAAGCTGTGATCTACAGTATTGGAAGATATCCTATGCTAAGGAAATGGAAGATCCATGAAGTTTTCACTTGGCTCTACTGAGATTATGAACACATGGATGTGCTGATAAGCATGTCACTTAATCTAAGCCTCAGTTTCCTTATATGCAAAACAACCTCTCAAAGTTGTTGAGAAACTCAAATGAGATTATATATGTAAAATGCTTCACAAATCTTAAAGCACTCTAGCATTATGAGTTATTCTTTGCCTTCTCTTCCTTTTCTCAGCTACCACAATCTAAAATAGCAGATTTAAAAGATTCTATTCAAATTCATGGTAGAGACATTTGAGTAAGTGTGTGATAAATTCAAAATTCTATCAAAAGCAGACATTGCCAAAGAGTGGAAATGTATAATTTATATTAGGGTATCATAGGATGAATAGGGCAACTCATTGTTTTATTTTGCAAAATGGCATAGGCTTTTAAATTACATACCTAGGAGAAGTACACAATGGTACACAAAATGAACACTATGAAATATCCAAGTCAGGTTTCATGATCAAGTCCATGAAGTTCATACACAAGATGACAACAGTCCCAGCTTGACCTTGATGTGCCATACAACTCACCCAAAGCTTTCTTGTGTTTGCCATTCTAGATTATTCTTTCCCCAACCCCAGTGTTTGAAAAGGCTACCGACTTGAACATATGTCTACATGATGATTCAAAACCCAGTGGTCCAATGGAAAAAGAAATCAGGAAAACTGAGTTCAAGTACAAGATCTGTTATAATGGGACCTTGTACTAGAATGAAAGTTCAAGGAAAAGTGCCATGACCCTTTTTAGTACAGGGAATGAAGAGATCATGAAATGAGACAAGTCACTTCCCTCCCCAGAGCTCCTACATAACTGTATATATTATAGTCCAGTTGACAGTCTGCATTATTAGGAGTTAAAATCATATGTTTAGTTGGGTGAGGGGGGACTGTAAACCTTTAGCAGTCTGCAGAATTTACTATGAGAGTATTTTCAGTTTCATTCAGCAAACATGTTTCAGTATCTACTATGTGTAAAACACTGAAAAAAGTGTTGGCGATACATAGAAAAAATATTATCAAAAACTCTCTTTCTTAAAGATGATTAATATCTTCTGGGAAGGGGGTAGAGGAGGATTGTTTTTAGTAGTTACTTTTTAGGGCCTGAAATGACAACACATCACTAGTGTGAGAAATAGAAGGGTATATTTTTCATTGAGGCTTTGTGATTTTTGTGTGGGTTCACCCTCCTCTAATGAAGGCAGCAACTTATCTGTTCCTTTGAAAGGCAACCCTTTAAGTTTCAGCTGTAGATAGATATGTAGATAGATAGACAGAAAGATAACTATATAAATATGTATATAGATACATAGAGAGATAGATAATAGATGTTATCTATTATCTAATAGGAAGAAGATAGATCATATAGATAGGTAGAGATAATGATATAGAAACATATACATAGATATAGATAGGTAACAATATATAGATATAGATAGATATACAAAGAGGTAGAGCTAAAGATAGACATGAGAGAAGACAGACAGATGATAGATTGTTGATAAAAAGGAGACATAAATAGTTAGGAGGAGATAAGTATATAGAAATGTGTAGAAAGATAAAAATAAATATATAGATATTTAGAAAGAGATAGAAGTAAAGATAGAAGTGATAGATAAAGATATATTGTTAGAGTAGAAACATAGGGAGAAATACATAGTACATAGAGAGGTAGAAATAGATAAATATATCTAGACATATAGGTAGATAGAAAGGTTATTAATAGAGTAGTCAGATCACATAGATATGAAGTTATAGAAAAATAGGGATAGATAGATAGATAGATAGATACTTAGATAGATAGATAGATAGATAGATAGATAGATAGATAGATAGATAGATACTTAGATAGATAGATAGATCTGCAATGTTCAAGATCAAATTGCTGTTAAATATAACAAAACAAACACTTTGGATTTGGAGTCAGAAAAATGTTAACTTTCAATATTGGCTGTGACACTTTCTAGCACTGGGGCTCTAGGTCAGTTGCTTCACTTTTCTTGGTTCCTCATCTATTTCCTCATCTGTAAAATGGAGATAATACAACTTAAACTACTCATCTCATAAAATTGTTGTAAGGAAAGTGCCCATTTAATCTAAAACTACTCTATGCATGAGGATTGTCTTATTGTAGATAATTCTTTCTGAGTTTAGACAGACTAATGATATATAAATAGTCATTCAATGGGCAGACAACACAAGCACCTTTATTTTGGTGGAGCCTTACAAGAGAGCTTGCACAGCATTGATGGAGTCTTGGAGAACTAAGAGTCCTGATGAAACGTGGAAATAGGACACATCTTAATCAGAAGAAGGAGTTGTGCTGGAAGTTAGAAAGCAGTAGGAGGCACTAGAACACCTGTACAAAGCAAATGTAAAAGTTCCTTCTGGTTGAAGATCACCCTACAGGTCATTGGATTGACCTTCAGAGGACTTTATTCCACTTCCAGGGCAGCCAAACCTCTTCACTCCATCCATTTACTCCACTGATCTTTACAACACCATGCAGTATGAGTCTTCTTAGGGAATTCAACCCATCACTTACCAAGTAACTCTTTTTTTTTCATGAAGAGCACTGCCATAGACAGACACTGCAATTCAAGGAGATCTCTCATCTACCATTCCCATTACAGGTCCCTGCTGTTCATGAGGAATACTCTTCCTGAGATTTACTTCTTGCCAGGCACATGGCACTAGTGCTTATGGTGCCCAACAAAAGCTATTTTTGTAGTTGTCAAAAACATGATTCTAAAACTATAACATTTACCAATGCATTCATTGGGGACTTTTTAAGTGCTACAGAATATTTTAATATTGACCATCAAACTTCTCCCATCTTTTAGCATGCTTTCCTAAATAATACCCTTTGCTATCAAAGAAATAGCTCCACTAACTTGCCTTAGCTACCACCAATCTCATTTTTCAACCCCTGGAATTGTTCAATTCTAGGGAGAGAAAAACTAATATAATTTCAAGAGGCATTTCTGGTTATTCTTCTTCATTGGCACCCACCAACTTTTAAGAACAGATAATAGTAATACAGAATTTGCATGAAATCATTTGCTCAGTAGATCTATCTTAAATACACTCTTCTTAGCACAAAGCGATAAGCTCTGCAGCTTCACACACTGTAGTGTGTCTCAGCTCAATAATATGTTGGGTGTGTCCCCACTAGAGCAACAAATTAGTTGACTTTTGTCGTTTTCCCTTCTGCAGACTGCCCGGACCTAAAATTTTGGCACCACATTTAGCTATCAGGTCAAGGATAAAAGAGAAAATCAGGAATGAGTGGCACTAAGGTACAGAAATGTTAAAAGATTCATTTTACCCTTTCACCTCCCCTGCCAGAGAAAACTGGGCAAAGGACAATGGTGCTGACAAGTTGGAATTTCAGAACACTCTTATAAGCAGTCATTCTCCCTACACTCACACTCACACTCACACACACACACACACACACACAAATAATCCTCCTTCTCTGTCTAAAGTCTGAACTCACTGTGAGCTTCTATGGATTACTCATAACTTTCCATTAAAGATCTTTCTTGAGCACCACATATGCCTGCTGAATTTCACACCCTCCACCCTGCCAGCCCTGCCAGCCCTGCTTCCTAAGGACAGGGGATGCCTTCTTTTTATCCTGCTTTCCCCTCATACTAGCAGACTAATTAGTGATTGATATTGGTGAGCTCTGTTATTTATAAATTACACGTCTATCCATAAAGCAATATAATCATCATTTACTAATGCCCAAGACAGGAAACAAAAATCAAATATCCTTATGTATTAAAACGTGATTTATTATTGATGTTTCATTAGGCACCTAGGTGAAACTATGGCTAGAACTATGGGCCTGGAGGCAGGAAGATCTGGATTGAAGTTCAACTTTAATGATCAGTCATGTAGCTCAATATGGATATGATTAGGGTTTTTATGTTAAAAGGTCACCCTACTGCAAATATGAATAACATGGAAATGGGTTTTGAACGATGATACATATATAACCCAGTGGAACTGCTTTTTCAGCTCCAGGACTGGGGGAGGGAAGAGGAGATGGGAGAATCATGAATCATATAATCATGGAAAAATATTCTAAATAAAGAAAGGAAAAAAAAAAGAAATTCAACCTGAAAAATATTAGCTATATGACCATGGGCAAGTCACAGACTCCATTTGGTTCCATTTCTTGAACTGTAAAATGGAAATTATAATGTCAAATAAGATAACATTTATAAAATAATTAATGCAGTGTCTAACACAAGATAGGCACTATATAAAAGCTAACTATTGTTATTATTATTATTACAGAAATTAATTTTGTGATATTTATAAATGAAGAAAATTAAATATTTTGTTGGCTTTTTTTCTTAAAGAAATGGTCCTAAACTATATTTTCAATAAAATTGCTTTAGTATATTTTTTAAACTTACCCTAAAATAAAAGAGATTGTTTAAAAATATTTCTTCCTGAATTCTTCCAACATTCAAACCCCAAATATTCCCAGTAGAATTTTTCTTACAAATGCTGTAGGGGAAAAAAAATACCTTCTCCATTCATGGAGTTCAAACTAGGCCAACAGCACCACTCAGTGGTATGATGGGGACATGAGCTCTGACCATATTCGTCATCATTTCTTTTATTTCCTACACAATTCTCTTGAAAAGTTTTTTTGTAGGGTTATGCTAAAGAAAAAAGCTAAGAGGTCATTTAGTATGCCCCACTGACATTCAAACAGAATTGCACCAAAATAAGGGCTTACAGATATAAATATATTCTCTTTTTTAATTTTAAACATTTATTAATATTTATATTTTAGAAAAGTTAACACGGTTACATGATTCATGCTCCCACTTTCCCCTTCACCCCCCGACCCCCCCCATAAATATATTCTCTTTAAAACAACAACAACACTAACTTTTCTTAGTCACCCATTTTAGAATGCCACTCTGGATTTTTTTTTAAAGGACTAATAAAAGTCCTTCATCTAGCAGCTCATAATCATTTCCTCTAGTTAACCTATATTTTTAGTGGAGGCAAAGAACAGATGGTCACTATCTTTTACACAACGATATGAATAAAATCTGTAAAGCTATGGAGATATTAGGCTAGGAAAATTGGACAGAGGGGCTGTGATGACAGAGGAAGGGGAGTAAGAGGAAAAGAATGCTCACCAAATGTATGAAAAGCCAAACGAGCTTCTCATGCCAACTGGAGCTTCTCTACCTCAGTTCATTTTATTGTGTTAGTTAAAAAATAAGAATCCTGCTTCTTTTTATGTCTTGTTATTAAATATACTCAATATTTCTAGAATTTAGAAATCAAAAGGATGTGAGAAAAAAATCGAATACCAGAGTATAATCCATTTTGGGTGTTCTGGACCTGTCTGTAGTTCTGGTGAACCCTATAAGACCTTTGTCAGAATAATGCTTCTAATCGCACAAAATAAAACATATTAGATGACAATGGAAATCAATTATGCTGGAAAAGTTATCTATCTCTACATTTATATGTATGCATGAGTGTATTTTCTTTCTAAAATTCATGAACTACAAATCAAGAACTTGACCTTATTTTATAGAAAAAGAAACTAAGATCTAAAGAGGAGAAACAACTTTTCTAAAGTTGAAAATAGCAAATCTGGGGGGTCCACAGAGGAAGAGTTAAATTATTCTTTTTCTTTTTTTTTAATGCTTACCTTTTGTATTAAAGTCAATCCTAAGTTTCTGTTCCAAGGCAGAAGAGCTGTAAGGACCAGACCACCGAGGTTAAATAACTCGCCCGTGGTCACACAGATAGGAAGTGCCAGATGTGAACTCAGGACCACCCTCTCCAGAACTACGAAAGACCTAACTGCTTCTGTTCAATTCATTTTTAAAGGGCAGAATTTCTTCTGAATAAGTCATGACTCAACATAACTGTCATCTGGCTAAGGAAATGAGAAGGGGGTTTTGCTTGTTAAAGGCAGTTACATTTGAACATTTTCTGTTATGAAAGTGAATGCAAATGGTTGCTGTCACTATTTCAGGTGTCTGGATAGAAATGAAACTTCCCATTTCTATCAGTTTCTCTGTCTGTCTCTCACTTTTTAAAAAATCATTTCCAAATGTATATAGTCAAATGGATTTGTGGAGTAGCAGAAGTCTCACAAAATGTTTTACATACATTTCTCTTGTCTTACCCTCACAACAAGCTCCTGCAAAAATGTCTTGGGATTGTTAACATCTTGACTACAGAGAGGAAAACTGAGATGAAGTCCTGATAAATAGCAGAGCCAGGATTCGAAATTAGATCCCATCTTTCATTTAATATTCTTACTCTTATGCCATCATTTATAAATTTAAGAGAGAGGAGTAGAGAGGTAGCACAGTGCCACGCATGGATTCAGAAGGACTTTGGTTCAAATCTGGATTCATCTACTTCCTAGCTATGTGACCCTGGGTAAATCACTCAACCCCATTGCCTAGCCCTGGCCTCTCTTTTTTCTTAGAATTGATTCTAAGATAGAAGATAATTGATTAATTAATTTAAAAAATAAATTTGGATCAGTCCTCCCTAGACTTCAGGACATTTCACAGAACTGTTCCTATTAAATCTTTGTTATGGTATTACTATTATTTCTCCCTACATTCTGGGATTGTCTTTAGATTTCTAAATGTAATGTACATTATTATGTTTTTAATCATACTCTGGAGAATTGCACACATCATTTCCATACAATATTCTGTTCATGGTATAGTGTAAATAAACCTCTTTGAGAACTATAGACATAATATGGAAAGTCTTATTATAGAGTCTTTGATTCTGAAACAACACAAAAATTGAATCACTATCCTCGAAACAAACTTTTGTCTTCTCTCTCAAGAGAGAAGAATGTACTCAATGAAAATGGAGATCCTGGAGTAGGAAGAGTGAAAGATATGGATCAGGCATCTGTTTCCACCATGGTTTCATTCAGATCATGGGATGATTTAGTTTAAAATGGAAGACACACTAAAGGTAATCTAGTCTCAACCACTTCTTTGGCCACCTCTTTGTCCAGATGAGGAAACTGAGCTCCTCGAAAGCAAAGAGAACTGCCCCAAATCGAAAAGATTATAAACTTCAATGCTAGGATTAGAAGCAGAGCCATGCAGGAGACCACTCCTACTTGTTCTATGAGCAGCTGATTATTAAATTTTCAATGTGATTGTTTACACCTCAGAAATTGTCAAACACTGCAAATCAGGGCTGGATGTATTGATTGCCCAGACTTAAGAAAGTAATGCATTGATTGTCTAGATTTAAGAAAACAATGAAGATACTGTTAATAAAACACTTTAAATTTTAAAAAGTTAGTCATCTGTATGTTTTCTTTTCCTGGAGAGTCAGTTATTACCAGCATACTGAAGATTAGAATCTAATTCCCCCTTGACCCTAAATCCAGAACTCATTCAACTGCAGCATGCTATTCTTCCCTACCCTTTATTTAAAAAAATTAATACTGGAACTAGTAATTTCAGTTGGTAAAAGGGACAGTGAATGAGGAAACTCTCCATCACTGGAAATGGCTTTTGATTTACAGTGTCAGAGAGCTGCCTTAGGTAATAAAGGATTAAATGACTTGTCCAGGGTTGCAAAGCCAATGTGTCTAGCAAAACCTATATACAGATCTTCTTAATTTCACAGCTGGGTCTCTAGCCATGGGGAACCACATCCTTTCTAAATAAAAAGAATGATGATCTATCATAATGCAAATATAAATTCACTGTTTCAATGGCATCCATTAATCCATACTTGAAGTCCAAACATTCAAATATCCCCTACTTGATGTATGCAGCACCTGAAAATGAGGCATGATACTTTTGAGACTGATATTATTACCACGGTATAACTTTCAGTTGATTTTAATGCATATCAAAACCAACCATTTCAGATTTATAACTCTCTTATTGCCCTCTAGTGGAGATGAAAATCTGCTTGGGTTATCTATTTATTCTAGCAGAGATTACTAAATTGTCAATCAAAATTGTATTTGTGTGTTTTCATGATGATAGAAAGACTTCAGGAAAGATTTTGAATTAATACAGTCCTTAAGTAGAATCAGGAGAACAGTGTATAAAGTAAAAGAAATATTATATGAGGACCAACAGTGAAAGACTAAACCATTATCAGCAAAGCAAGACTACAAGATAACCACAAGGGACGCAGGATGAAAATGCTATCCACAGCCAAAGGAAGACCTGTTGGAGGCTTAGTGGAGAGCAAAGCATGCCATCTTCCACTATAATTCCTTCATTAGATTTCTATCATACGTGTGATATTTATCTTCTCCTGATCCGAGCAATATGGAAATACGCATTACCTGAAAGTATGGGTATTGTCTATATCAGACTATTCACCAAATTGGGAAATGGAGGAAGGGCACAAAGAGCAAAAACCTGAATTCTAAGAAGTCAAAAAATAATTTTCAAAACTTTTCCCACATGTATCTAAAAAAATTAAAAATATTTTTAAAAAAGAATGAACACATTTCTTATTCCAGATAACTCTTATGTTTTCTTCCCAAGTCACTGAGAGCTCTCTCATCACAATTTGTTGAACTATTTAGTGCTGAGGATGGTGATAAATTGTGCCTGTGAAAACAGGCATGTGAAAATCAAATATAAAACACATAGGAATCCTGGTGAGTTGAATCCTGATTTATAAAATTATATATTAATATTATATATATTCTATGACATTTTTATTAATTGTGTTAACTATTACTCAGATACATTCTAGTCTGGTTAGATCACATTCAGGAATGCTAAAGTGTTTGACACTTCTGGTGAAGTAGATAGAATCTAAGACATGGAGATAAGATAAATCTGAGCCCTAATCTTGCTTCAGATGCTAATCTATGTGACCCTGGACAAATCATTAACCTCACCCAGCCACAGTTTCCTCATTTGTGAAATGCGTATAATAACATTTGTGTTACAGGTTTGTCATGGGGTTCAAAGGTGATGATTTGTGTAAAATGTTTTATTAACATAATCATAATTATTCATCATCTCACAAAAACACTCTAGTAGTGCCATGGCATTGTGCTCATATTTTGGACAAGGGAACAGTCTCAGCAAGGTAAAGCTTTTCCAAAGGTCACAGATTCTCAGTGACTGAACTAGAAATCAAACATGGGTCATTCTCCCCTCACCCACCCAATTCCCTCATCCAATCCTCTTTTCATTATGTTATAAGAATTGAATAGTTGAACTGAGCCCCAGTTCCTGAGTACGTGTGTGTGTGTGTGTGTGTGGCGCACGCGTGTGTGTGTGATGTTGTATAGCGTAGAGGCAGAATGAGTAGAATGAATAGGAAAGTATTCCTGCTACTAAACACAACTTGAAATAATCTAAATTAAAGAAGTTTAGAGGTGTTTCGTTGTTTTGGGTTTTTGGTTGTTTTTTTTTTTGGAGGCAGGAGATGAGGAGGTATCATTTTATTTAAGATATCTGACTGTAAGAAGTCAGAAAAGAGGACCATGCCAAAAAACAGCTCTTATGACTTTTATTAATTAAGAAATAATTTAGATTTATAGCCTAGGCAATATGGAAAAGGGGAACTTAATTTGAAACCAGAGGTCTCTTTTCTTCTTCAGGTCTAAATTTCTTCATCAATAAAATGAATGACTGGTCTAGATGACCTTGAATGTCCCTTCTAATGCCAAATCTGATATCCTATGAAACTGACCTAGAATCATCATTCCACTACTTATTACAGATGTGATCTTGAGCAAGTCTCTTGCTCTCCAGCAAAGATCTCTGAGCCTTAGTTTCTTCTTCTTTAAATAAGGGAACAAAATGGTCTAGATGATCCCTAAAGTCCCTTCCAGTTATAAATTCTCTGTTATCCTCTTTGCAGCTGTTAATATTTCCTGGGGAGTATTTAGCTATATTTCTCAGGGATATCAACTTTGATTAGAGAGATTACTTTGGAGTCAAATGGTATTTGGTGAAAGAAAGGCATTAACTGGGAAAAAAGGCAACTTTACATCACAAAGTCTGGTAAACAATCTGGTTGAGGAAGGATTTTAAACAATCTGGTCAAAGTACAATTTTACATTTTTTTCTTTTACTTTTCACTCTATTGGAAGTTGCTATAGCTGATATGATGGTATAAGTTGCCAATATCTGCATTTCTAGAAGGCTTAAAGTTATCTTTTCAAAGCATTTCTAGACCATTTGCCCTAATTAAGAATAACCCGATCTTCTGTAGATCATGTAGAGTTTCTCCACTAGATCCTTGATTCTCCCTGTAACACCAGAAGGAAAAGAGTAAAGAAATCAGAGTGATACAATGGGGACAAAAATGGACAAAGATTGACTAGATCTATGTATGCTTCAGCCACATTTTAAGCCTCAGTTTCTCCCTCTGAAAAATGAGAGTTTCATTAGATCACTTCTAAGCAACCTTCCAACTCCAAATTCTATGATCACAGTGTGAAAATGCCATGCCACTGGAACAGACTAACAATAGTCTATAACACATAGCAGAGATTTTTAAACTTCTTTTGTTTTTATATAATAAATGCCTTTGATAGGTTGGTGAAAATAATGGATTCCTCAAAATCATTATTTTCTTTAACATTTACAATAAAGGAAATGCTAAATTTTAGTTAGAAGTTAGCAAAAATAAAGATGTTAATACTTTCCATTCAAGTTCATGAAGTCCCTGAAATCTAAGTTTGTGTAAGAACCCCTGAGACCTAGAGTCTTAGAGAATTAATAGGGCAACCACTAAAGGAGGTAACATGCATGGTTACAAAATATTTGTCAAACACGATATTAAACTTAATTCTTTCAGACTTAAAAACCAGCCCTCTTTTAACTCTGACCTGGAACATTTAAAAGGCATTTATTGCCTGGTAGTTATTTCTTCCAAAGAATTATACCAATGAAATTAGAGGCTCTCATTTAAAATCTGAAACCTGGGGTCAACCATCTCGTTCTACTACTTAACGCCCTTATGACCTTGGACAAGACAAGTTCATCTCTTTAGGTCTCATCTTCCTCATCTATAAAGAGTAATGAATGGTTTAACTCTAAGGTCTCTAACAACTCAAATTCTAGGAGATTTATCTCAGAATTGCTTCATGAAAGTGTGTATCCTCATCTTTCTAGCTAGTAGTATAATGAAGGTAACGAATTGTGTGACCTATTTCTTTCTCATGATCCTCAGCTCTCTTCCCATTCCTAATTCCAGGACTAAGCCCAGGGAAGGTTAATAAGTAAAGAGGGGCAGCGAGGTGGTTCAGTAGATGAAGAACTAAGCCCAGAGATGTTCATGTTTTTCCTTTGTCTCATTAGGATGTCTCTCTGGTCCTGATATATGTTGCATCCCCTCGGTATCTGTTGTTAAGCTTGCTGACACTGACTTTAGACTCTTGAGGAAATTATCTTCATTGAAAAACTAATGCCTGGGTAATATTTGCCAATATTGATGCTTGATTTATTCTAGAAAATATTTGAAGTAACTGTTAATTTTTAAAATCATGACTGCTTCTGAAATGGGAGCTAGAAAATGATATGTATAACTTCAAAACAAAGTTTAATTTATAGAAGTTGGGCTACTTTTTCTACCACATGGTCCATCCAAAAACTAAGTTTCAGTTAGATTTACAACCTTGACAATATCTAGTAGAAAATTACCTGGTAAAAATACAATAAACATGTACATAGGACCATACAATTACAGAGGGAAAGGACTTCAGAAATCCTTTTAATCAGTTTCCTCAGGTCAAAGAAGACATTGAGATCCAGAGAAGTTATGACTAGCCCAAGGTCATGCAAGAATATCAGAGTGAAGGTTTGAATTGAGGTCCTCTGACTTTGTTGCTAGTGAATTACACTATTTTGTGGCTAGATTTTCTTCATTGCAGTTTATTACTGGTAAATCTTGTTTTAAGTTCTACTCTTTTGCTTATGTTTTTTTTGTTGATATTATTTGTTTATTCTTATCCCCTTACCTAGCCTCCAAATCAATAATATAGAATTCAAAGGTTCTCAGTGTTGTATATTTTGATGCAGAAGAGATCTAGTCAAAGGATTCTTAGCAATTTTGTGCCATGGACACTTTTAGCAGTCTAGTGTATCCTATGGATCTTTTCAAAATAATATTTTAAAAGGAAGCTAGGTGTCACAATGGATAGGGAGCCAGGTGAGAAGTCAGGAAGACGTGAATTCAAATCTTACCTCCATGAACAAGTCATTTAATCCCATTTTCCTGGCACTTGTTCTTCTGTCCTAGAGTTTTTACTAGGACAGAAAGTAAGGTTTAAAAAATAATGTTTTAAATAATTAAAGCACATCTAATTATAAAGGAAATGAAATATAATTATTATTTTTTAACTCCCAGCATCATGGCAAACTTTTAAGCTCAGGAAAAAGGAGACTGAGACTATATAACTTCCCTTGCTCACACAGCTAGCAAATATCAAATCCAGAATTTAAACCTAACTTTTCCTAACTCCAGATTATTAAATCAACCATTACTTCACACTACTTTTTCTAGGAAAGGAATGACCTCTGTGAGCAACCATAGAAAGAAAAGGTAGCTTTATTTATTATGCTTATACTTTCCATTAGTCCAAGATAAAATGATATTCTTCTCCAAAATTAAAAAAAGCAATTTATTAGGATAGGTATAGGATATGAAATAGTTGATCTAGATGGCCTAAAAGACACAAGAGATTCTAATTCTGATATCCCTTGATTATCTGAGATTAAAGACAAATAAGCAGTATACATTTCAAGCAGTTCCTGACTTACATCTTCACAAAACACCTTCATTACTATCCTTGAAAATATTCATAATTCCTAGATTGCACATATCCATGATTCGGTCTGGTAAAACATTTATTTCAATGCATGTGTATACATACATATAGACACAAATATAAACATGTGTGCATGTTTACACATGTGCAAAATAACCCTGTGAGTGCATAGTATATATAGAAATATGTAGCTATGTAATCTGTATACATGTACAAGTAGGTGGACATATATATATATATATGAACACGTACATTAATAAACATACATGGGAATTTTTCTTTAGGAAGATTTATACTCATTTTTTAATTTTTCAGATAATTGAAAATTAAATTTTCTCTAAAATATTAAGGCCAATGAAGGAAAAAGAAATATTTTATACACATTCATATTTTTATGTGAATACATATGTGTGTATTCAAAACCCTTAAATTCCTTTATTTTCAAATCTATAGAATACACTTGAAAGAAGAAAGCTAATACAGGTAGCATAACATATGCCTAACTAATGTAAACTGATTTAGTGGAAAGAGGTTCAAACTCTGAATAAAAATGATTGGAGGCCAGAGCCTTCTTCTGTACCATGCTAACTAGCCATGTGATCATGGGCAAGTCCCTTAATCTTTCAGTAATCTAGACAAATCTCTGACATGATAAATTATAACAATAAACCAATTAGAGATGTGCATGGGTTGAAAAAGTTTCCATTTTGGAAATTCCCTACACAGTCAAAGTCACAGATCAAGAGCAAAAAATGTCCCATAATTATTCATCTTTGTGTTTTATTTGGGTTTTTTGTTTGTTTTTGTTTTGTTTTATTTTCTGTTTTTATTTTTCCTTAAAAAAATTAACATCCAGATATGAGAAGAGATATTGATCAGGCAAGAAATAAGTAGCATGTAAGGAAGGAGGGGGGGGGGGGGGGAATGAAGTGATGATCAGAGAAGCTTTCTTAGAAAAATTTCATTTTTATAAAATAATTACTCTTCTATATAGTCCAAATAATCTATCTTTACCTCCACTCCAATGTTTTTAATTCATTGTTTAAAATGAAGATTGCAAAACTGTGTTCATACTGCTAGGTGGAGCTATTTATCCACTAACATTCTGAAATGTATTTATAGTGCTTAATTTGGTTAGACCTACTGGCTTTAGCAGGTTGAAGATTTTCCATTCTTCTCTTATAATTTTTTACATGTACTCTCACTGCCCCCTTCCTACGTACCCAAATACAATTGCAATTAAGCTAAGAGACAAATTGAGTCACACAAAGGTCACACCTAAAAATGCATTTGTGTGCCCATGATTGATTTATGCGGACATTTTTTTCATCATTCCTGGATCCATATTTCTTTAGTGACTATCTTTCGATCAAAACTCACTATTCTGTGTCCTATTCTCCCATTGACCTATTATGTATTAGATCTGATTATTGTTCTAGGATCCTGCAAACTCTAATATTGCATAATTTCTTCTAGGTAATCTGATGCTAATTTGAATAAAGTGTTCATTATCAACAGTGACAATTTCCTTCAGCTCCCAGAAAACACTTTTGCTAGGAATAAGAGGAAATTTAAAAGGTGAGGTAAGGTAAAAAATGATTTTGGATTGGAGTGAGAAACTTACCACCTTTTCCAATGCTGGCTCTACCTTTCTATAAAGCTGAATAACTCAGAGAAGTTTCCCTAAGTGTCAGTCACTGAGACACAGAAAAGAATAACAAAACAGTCACTGGATAGTCACTCTTATATATTTTAATTCTTCACGCAAATATTTCCTTCCTTTCTTTGAAGTAAGGAGAACTCAATTCAGATAACACTAATCCCATTCTGTGAAATTATGTTTTACCTGTCTAACATTTTTAAAGAAGTTTTCCAATAGAAGAAGACAAATATAAAAGAAGTGATCTATATTTTTAAAAAGATAGAATTAGAATACTGAATAACAACCAATAAAATGTGAAGGAGATGAAAGGAAAGCAGATTTTCTCTTTCCTTTTCTTTAAATGTGTAAAGCTATATATCCTCCTAAAACAGTAAAGTTAGGCCAGGCCATTGTCCCAGGAGAAAATAATACTAAATTCTGTCAAAGCAGCATAGAGACTGAATGTTGTTTCTCTTCCCTAGTTTCTTTCAGTGTTCAGTTCAAGTCATCTCCTGATCACCCATTTACTAATGACTTACACCCAACTTTATTGCATTTATTTTGTATTATATTATATACATATATAATATAATAATAAATGCATATGAAGTAAATATATAATAGATAACTAAATATTTAATGTGTAAAATGTATATATACATATATACATAAATGCATAAATACATTTATTTATTTACATATGTACATATTCTCTTTCTTGGTAGAAAGTAAGCTCCATGAAGCCAAAGTCTATTTTATATTCGGTCTCTTTCCCTAGGCCTAGGTCAATGTTTAATGATTAATCCATCCAGCTACCACGTTTTTCTATACTCAGCCCATTTTGATCTCTGGCCCCATTGTTGTCAGTAACATAGTCCTTTAAAAAATGATTCACATTTCCATGGTACAAAGCACTTTCTTTGCAACAGTCTTGTGATATAGGTAGAGAAAGGGAATAAACATATTGCCTCCTGTGCACAGGGCTCTGTGCTAGGCACTTTATAAATAGTTTCCCATTTTAGCCTCACAATAATGCTCTGAGGTAGATCCTATTAGGAACCCAATTTTACATTTGAGGAAACTGAGGGAGGTAAAAGTTAGGTGATTTGTCAAATGCTACACAGCTCTCTGAGACTAAATTTGAATTTGCCCTCCTTACTTAAGGCAAAGAACTCTATCTATTGCTTCACCTACCTGCCACTGAAGAGGTGTAAAGATGATTGTCTTCTTTCTATAATAGAGAAAATTGAGTTTCATAGAAGGAAAAGTAGATCCTTGTCATCATAGAATTAGCAAAGGTCAAAGACAGGCTCTTAGACTTCAACCTCTGTGTTCTTTCCTCTATATCATGATGTCTAGTTTCCTGGAGAAAATTCTCAGATAGTTTCAAAATGTGACTTAACTCAATTATAACATCACATGCTAAAATTAATTTTATGAGAGCCAGGCTGAGAGATGCAACATTTCCTAGCTGTGTGACCCTGGCCAAGTCACTGAATTTCCACTGTTTAGTCCTTACTGCTCTTCTGTCTTGGAACTAATACTTAGTATTGATTCTAAAACAAAAAAGTATGAGATTTTTAAAGAGATGAGAGGCAACTATATATTTTTTTCAATTATAAGGATTGTATAGAATTTTAAAAAGAAGAGCCAGGATCTGGGAGACAGGATATTCAGATTAATAAGTAAATGGCTCTGGGGTTAGTATCTGCATGAGTATGGCTAAGTCAGAAAGTTCCAGCTTCAGCAAACATACTTGAGATTTTTCTAACTGGGGCAAGCAAGTAAAACAAATTTAGCTGAATATTAAGATAGAGAAACCTACAATCTCTGAAAACTAACCATAGTATGTATAAGGTTCTACTTTCACCTCAATTAATATAATCAGTTATGTTAATAGATAGGACAGAATTAGAAAATAGATATATGGATATCCTTAACTAATTTGAAAATATTATATGAATTGGGCCATTAAAAAAGACATAAGATTCCACAAAGGAAACATCTTGTGATTGAGAGGATCACATACACTTCTAGGCCTATGGAAGAAAATAATAGTTAGGTTAAGAGTAATCTCATTAAGGAGTGAACCTTGAAGTCTGTTCTGGTTCAGATTTCAATTAGAACCAAGTTTCTGAGAGAGAATCAGACTTGGAGAAAGCGAAGAGTCATAGTAGTGTCTACCTGTCTGTCTGCATGTCTATGTGTCTTTCTCTTTCTCCTTCAACTCTGCCCCTGAATTGATCATTAATCAACTCATCTGAAAGACTGGTCCAGAAGACTGAAATACAAAAGATGTCATTTGAGGAAGGAAGAAACTCAAAAGAGCAGGATTCTTTTCATGAGAGAGTACAGATTATGGTCTCTACAAAGTTAGAAACTCATAGATCCTTATAACTAGGGAGTAATTCATAAAACTCTGCAAAGGAAGCAAACTATTTCTTAGTCACCAAGAATTATGATTTGCCCTTTGGCATATGTGTTCTTTACCTGCATGCCACCTTACCTTTATACTCTGTGTCCACTCTCTCCATGGACCTAGTGTATAATTCTGAGATAGTGTGCCTCCCAGATTTTGCTTTTGTAATTACTCTTCTTGCCATTCTACCTCAATAAGTATCTTGGCTATAAAGCTAATAAAGTTTGGAAGATTATCAATGTGAAACATACAAATGATGGCTCCTGAGATTCATTACTGTAAATGCAGACCTTCATTGTTTCCCTTAGAATAAAAAGAGAGTAGTCCTCTGCCCTCTGGAAACCAGTCCAGCCAGTGTGAGGAGATATTGAGGAAGTAGCCCAGAGGAGATGCCAACCCAAAGAAGGGTGAGGTGACATAGATTCCAGGACATTTTAGGGTCACTGATGAGGAGGTTGTGATTTGGTCCAGAATTAATTTGGTCAATTAGTATCAAAGGTAGGAAGCTCCAAAGGAATATGGGGTAGTACATAAATCAATATATGGTAGATTCTAATTTAAATATTGGTTCTTGCTAAGCAGGTATTTCTCTCTTGGAAATTAATAATAGAACTCTTTGAAGATTCTCTATTGCAGTGATGGCAAACCTTTTAGAGAATATGTGCCATATTTGCCCTCCCCAGAACAAGTGTCAGTGCCACATGTGCCCTGCTCTCCCCATCTTTCTCCACACAGGAGAGGGAGAAAGTACTCTCATTAAGCTGCTGGGCAGAGGGATTGGTGATGTGAAAAAAAAATGTCTTCAGGGATGGTGGAGATGGAGAAGGAAGTAGCTCTACCTGAGTCCCTCTGCCTTTTTAGTAACAAACTCAGGCAATGGCATTTTGTGCCTTCTTTGGCACATGTACCATAGATTCACCATCATGGCTCTATAATGTCCCATCTATGCACATAGAAGCTTCCTGAGACCTAAAACAAAACATTATCTCAAGGGAGTGGAGGATACTATAATCAGACTGAGGAAAGTCTTATAAACTGGCTGGTAAACAAATGTTCCAGCTCAGAAATGAAGAGAGCAAGTCTTACAAGAGGCAGTCCCCCGGCTTCTTCTGAGAACTCAATAAGGTGTGTTTATGAAATGGAAAGTTAGAGAAGGGAACAATATTATTTTGTGTCTTTAATCACGATGCATCTCCCCGGAAACAAGATAATTCATGTGACTACTCTCATTCATAAGAAAAACAAAATCCCAACAAATAAACAAACAAAATATAATATAAAAGAAAACATGTAGCCATGATTGCTTAAACATATTCACATGTTATTGAATACAATAAAAATGCTTTGTCTCTATATGTTAATTTCCCAGAAATCCTTGGAGTCCATTGTGGGAAAAAAAAGGCCAAGCTTGGACCAAAACAATTTCCCAAACCATGAGGTATAAATTACTATAAATGAGAGCTATTTAAGTCAAATGAAAAATCTTTCTCTTATTACTACTTTGTTATTACATTTTAAATAATTGTATTAGCATTTTAATTAATTGAATATCATTTTATAACGACATTCTTTTTAGAAATACAAATTTTATAGAATCAAGCATAATCTCATAAATTATTAAATATCACTGTTATCAAGGCATATACAATATTCAGCAGTATAAGTGAGCACATGAAATAGCAGCATAATATAGAGGGTAGAGGGCTAGCCTTTTAATGAAAAGGCCCTGAGTTCAAATCCTATTTTTGACACATAGTAAGTTTGTCACATATGACACAGTTACACAAAGTTTATAGCCAAAGTAATTCAATAAGATTTAAGATATAGATGAATCACCAATCTTTAGGGAATGGAGCTCTCAGCACCAGGTGTTTCCCTATGAAGTCATAGGTCTGGACCAGAAATAAATTAAGTAAAAAATTTACAATATTACCCAATTAATACAACAAGTTATTTAGGAGAGCTGATGCTCTCATGTATACCGCATGTAAAGTCTCTCCTATGAATCTCTAACACTAAGTGAGGTACTATCTTAAATTTGTTCTTCTTCAATGGCATTATCCCCTGTTTATGGACTCAGATTTACAGTGTGACAGAGAAATGAGCTTCTGAATATAGTGAAGGATCAACTACAAAAAAAACAGATTTTCTAGATCCTATTTACCCTGTAAACCCATCTAGCACTTGGCATAGTGCCTGTCGTATAGTAGGCACTTGATGAATATTGATTGGTTGATTTAGAAATGAAGAGTTAGTAAGTGTGGTGGGAAAGCTGAAAAGCAAGAATTTCAGATGGAATGTTGTTTTTTTTTAATACATTTGTGGTCCAGTTTTAGAAAGGCAACCTGGTAGAGTGGATAGAGAAGTAGGATTTGAAGTCCAGAGACCTAGATTTGAGTCACATCCCAAATATTTAGCTTTATGGTCATAAACAAGTCACTTAATAATAGTAGTCAAAAACATTGATAGAGCACATTAATATTTGTCAAGTACTTTACATTAATTATCTTATTTAATTCTGAAAACAACTCTGTCTGGCAGGCACTATTATTTTCCACATCCTATAGATGAAGAAACCAAGAAGTTAAATGACTTGCTCTTAAGAGTCTGTTTCCTCATCTATAAAATAGGATGACAATAGTTATAGTAATTGTCTTGAGATTGGTTTGAAGAAAGCATTTCATGTACCTTAAAGCATTATAGGAGCAGCTAGGTAGCATTTGTAGTGGATTCAATGCAAAGCCTAGAGTTGGGAAGGACTGGGTTTGAACTTGGCCTCAGACTCTTCCTCAATGTGTGACTATGGGCAAGTTACTGAACCTCAATTGCCGACCCTTTGCTTCTCTACTGTCTTAGAAGCGATACTAATAAGGGAAGGGTTTTATTAAAAATGATATGTGGAGGGAAGCAATTTGAAATTTAGGCTATGTAAATAGCTTTATGCCCCACTAAACTATTCTGGGAGATTAAATTGCATAGAGGAAAGAGTAGTTACTCCAGAGTCCCTCCTACCAATGTGATGTAGAGCAAATCATTGGACCTTTTCTCACCTTGAAAATTGACAGAGTGGACTCTAAGGCCCATTCTAGCTTTAATTTATGATCCTATGATAGAAATATGAGCTGTTATTGTGTGCAAATGATATAAGTAGCCTGCAAAAAAATCCAGATGAGGAAAGCTAGGGATGTCTGGATGTCTAGTCTCCTTTGGTTGCAAGTCACTCAGTTCTTCTCATCCTTTCCTTCCTGAGGTTTCTCAAGCTTTCCTCCATCACCCTGAAATTACAGTGAAGAAGTCAGATTGCCTTACTAAGTACTGTGAATGAATCGCCTCCCTCTGTGTCTGTTCATAGCCTTAATGAATAAGGACCAAGGAATGATGTTGAAATAGAATTGTGTCTGGCTACTTTGTAAATCTCACATTCTGTTTCCCCTCATTTCAAATGTTTAATGATTTTCCTTTTGTCCTTGGTACTTCAAGCCCTTAAAGACGAGGCCTTAAAGGCATGCATTTGAGTAGCCCTAGACTCAGAAGATATCATTTTAAAATATCCAGGCTATAAAGCTAGCATCCTTCCCCTTAAGCTTTGGTCATGCAGACATATAACCTCATTCCCCTGTAAAGCCATATATATTTGTATCTTAAGAACATAGCTAAGTAATTAAAGAAGCTTGTAAATCCCCAATAAAAAACCACCATGTTCCTTTTCTGGGCACTTAATCTGAGATTAAATCTTTATATATTTAATGTTTTGAGCTTGAGATGAAGACTAGAAAAGTCATCATCACATTGGTGAATTTGTTAGAGCACCACAATATGGTTCCCATCTCTCATATCCTTAGTTGGTACCTTTTTAAGTGTGTTCTTCTTTTTTCTGTCCCCTCCAGTTCCTCCATCCTCTTATGTAAGATATATATTTTTTATTTCTTAAACCTTATGGAAAGGCACATGGAGGCTGAGAAGCCACCTAGATCTCAGGGAAGAGAAGCAAAGAACATTTCTGCAATAAGTCCTAAGGCAAAGCATTGGAAAACAAAGTCCTTGTACAAGGTATAAACTCAATAAAGTTTTTCTATTGCTGAGAATTAAAAATGAAAGAAGGACACAGACTCTGAGGATTCCCATTTCTTCAAGAGTTCAACAATTAGTTGGATGAATGTTGTATAAAACTAAACTTCCTTTCTACCTTGTCTCTTTGACTGTCCAAATAAAAAATTAAAAAAAAACTACTCCTGAATTGCTTGAATATTTTCCCACTTTTCATAGTTAGTGTCCTCATTCCTAATACCCCTTAACTACTCTCCCAGTCCAAACCAAGTTTTGAATGAGAACATAATATTTAGAGCTAAAATGGACTTAACACTAGACATTTCCATGACTACTATCATTCAATCATAATTTGGTGCTGAATTTTCCCTACACAGGAACAAAAGTAAGATAAAAAAAAGCTTAGCATAGTGACTGGCACATAGTAGGCACTTAATAAATGTTTATAGAGTAAAAAACAAATTGGGCTATTTGAGGAGGAAGAGGGAGTTGGATGTTTTAACTACCAAATCAATAGCAATTTCAGGCATAATTCTATTGCTTTTAGCTGGCTACCTATACCCTCTGTGAAGACTACTCTGGGGCAACTGTTGGGGTTTACCTTTGTTAGAATAATATCACTTTACAGAAATGCATAGAGAGAGATAAACACAGACACACCTCTCCTTACATCTTTTAGCAGTAAGACATCTATGAACTAAAAGAAGGAAGACAGTATGTTATTTGATTCAAAGCACCTTTATTATAAGATTAAATAAGATAATAAGTGTAAAGCACTTAGCAGGGTGCCTGGTATATAGTAAGTGATATATAAATGTTAGCTATTATTATCACTCTTTAAGTTTACTGTATGAACCAAAATAGACCAAGTGAGGTAGGGGAACTTTTTATGGGTGTTATCCTAAACTACTTCTCTATATTAGGGTAGTTTTAGACTTAGAGAGGTAAGGGACCTCACAGTCTAACTAGTCTTGATGCCTTTTTATATATTAAGAAATTAAGAACAACGGAGGTACTTAGTAGGAACTAAGTGTCCATGGTGAGATTTGAACCCAAGTCCTATGACTCATATATGTTTCTGAATCCATGATTCTGTGATCCTTCAGCAGAATGAGACCTCTTGCTTTTGCCACAGGTCAGTTATATACCTTGTGATATGGAAGTATTCAAGGATTCATTGACAGGAACTGCTGCCAATCATACTTATCAACATGCAGAGATATTTTAATAACCATTTGTTATATGTTGACATCTTCAAATGAGGATTGGTGGAGAAATTTTTTAAGGATTCATCTATTCAATAAGCATTTATTAATCACCTACGGAATCACTATACTGATTACTGAATGTCCTGTGGTACAATTGGGGTTTTTAGTTTCCATGGGAACCAATGTAAAAGATCCAAGAGGCTTAGGAAATGTTTTTTATCTTTTCAGTGGTAGTTTCCTAAGTAACTTCTGCCTGCCATTTAAAGGGCAGTTGTTTTTAAATTCCTAGCTGCTTGTTTCCTTATTGCTTATTTTGTTTAGTCTTTAGTAATTAACTCTCACAGCTGGGTATGACCAGTAGTAAGCTTTCAGATGCAGAGAGTAAAGCAAAGCCTTCTGGTTCACTTTCATAGGTACTTTCCTTATCTACAAAAGCAAATATTGAACTATTATTAATGGCCAACTTCACTCTACCTTCCCAGTCAGATCTCTCCTTCCTCCCTTTAATGAATTCTATAGTCATAAAATTTCAGAAATTCAGAGTTAAAAGGGATCTTAGTGGCTGTGTAGCCTGATTCAGACATGATCAAGTATTATGTCTCCATCATAACTTACAAATAGTCATGGGCATTTAAAAAAATATTCCCTTTGAAGGATAACACATCAATTCCCACAGAATCATATTTCATTCATGTATGACTTTTATCGTTAGGAAACATTTTTCAATTTTAAGTCCAAATTTGTCCCTAAGATCTGCCAATTGTCCCTATTTCTGTCCTCTTGGTCCAAGAGGAATTAATGAAATTCTTCTTCATTTGATAGCCCTTCAAGATCTTCATGCCAGGAATATATTCCTTTTTCACATTTACCTCTGAGCTTCTCTGCTTTTCTCTAAGATTTGGTTCAAACCATACCTTCCAAAAGAGGCTTTTCCCAGTCCATCTTTGTCTATTTCTTTCTGAGTACTGGGAGAAGAATTAAAAGACTTCTTGGATGTCACTTCACATTATAAATTTCCATGATGATATGTAGGTACTTTCATTTTGTAAACTGAAATGATTTAACACATGTGAAACACTATGCAAACTTAAAGAATGATATAAAATAATAGATGAAAATGATGTTATCATTATTATTATAAAACCCTAGTAGAATATTAGCTTTGAGGTGCAGGAGTTTTTATTACTCTTTACATAAGTATGTACATATATAAAATCACCAGTGCCTTATATAGTGTCTTCCATAAAGGAGATTATTTATTAAATTCTTGTTGAATTGAACTAGAGTCTCAAAAATATCCTTATTCTTCCTCTCAAATGCCATAGTTCCCAAGAACACCTTGCCAAGATAAACTAGTTAAGCAGCTAAGAAGAGACAATCTTCAATTCTGTTCTTCTGATAAAGGGTCCTAATAGCTGTTGCAAAAAGAATGAAATCATCATTATCTCCAGTGGAAAAAGGAGGGTGGGGTGGGAGATGTCACTGAGCAAATGGTTCTTGTCCCAGCTATGGAATTGGGGATTCACTCTGTGAAGTGTTACTGTATTTGTAACTCAGTTTCAAATTTTCTTTTTCCCTGAGTTTTTAGCTTTCATTTTAACATTGGGAAGCAAAACTAAAAGATAACACAAACTCTGAGTCCCATACACTAACTTCCATATAGATTCCCTTTTGCAACTAAGACAATTACTGCCTAATTATTAGTCCAGAAATTCTGCCCAGTCTTCAAGTATTCATTAAATAAAAAAATAACACAATATACAATGGTACAAGTGAGGCACATCTCTTGGGAATGTTAGTCTTCTCGAATTTTCTTCTGTGTTATATGTGACTGAAAGAGAAAACACCAACTCTTTGCCTGCCCCTGACTCTTAGTAGGGTTTCCTCCTTTGTGTAAGGAGAAATTTTCTATGATGAGAGCACCCTTAATTCACTAAATATTCTCCATTGAGAGTGATGACATATTCCTGTGGTTTTTGTGTTTGTAATACTGACATTCCCTAAATATGCTCCAAAGCCATGCATTTAAAAGTAATTATTTCTTAGTTTCTGGTTTCATGGCTTAATGGCTAAATGTGTTTAATAGCAAACAGTTTTCATCCTGTACCCTAGGCACTTTGGAGACTTTTGGTTATTGCCAATTAGTCACGAGAACTCTATTCAAGAATTGAAAGAAAGTTAGAAATTCAGTAAGTGGCAGATTGTACCGAACAAGCTAAAAACAGAGAATCCGGGGGGAGGAGTAGAGGGGGGAGGAATAAATTCATATCATGGAAGAGTGTTCTTAAAGACAACTAGAACATATCATCATAGCATCATAGATTTTAAGGTAGAAATGAAATTAAAAGTCATATAATCTGATCCCCTCATTTTGTACATGAAGAACTGAAGTCCAGAGAAGTTAAACAACATGTTCAAATTATGCAGCTAGCATGATGCAACCCATAACATCCAACACCAAATCTAGTGTTCTTCATATTATGCCATGGTTTCACCAAAACTATGCATAATTTTTAAGGTCACTTGAATTAGTTGTACTAAAGGAGGTGAGTACCACTGCAACGATATCTTTAACATCCAATAGATTTCCTTACTTTAATAGAAATATTTTTGGGGAAGGGAAAATAGTAGGAGGCATGAGTAGTGAAGTCTTATTATATAATCAGCCAATATTTTTGCCACTAGGAACTCTGTGACTCATTGGTTTTCAAATTAAAGTGTCCAGGTCCAACAAAGATACCAAACAACTTTTGAGGCTATTGTGATTTGATGACAAAAGGATTAAGTTACTCATGGTCTTATCTTAAAGACATTTCATCTTTCAATTAAATAATTGGCGGTCTCAGCAATAAGTTTAGGAGAATGATTCCAATTAGAAAATTATAGAAGGGAGCAAATATTTCTTGGTTCCATATTCCTAGCTCAGTCTTTAAAATATGGGAAAGTTGTTAAAATGCTCATAGCCATTACTTCAACTTCAAACCAGAGACATGTGGTCCTTGAGTGAATCCTTTAGGCCAGAGATATTTAACTTGAATGAAGTCCACAAACTCCAAAGGGGTTTATGGATAGTTTTCAGGATGAATGGAAGCTTGGGTGGGAAAAAATTACTTTATTTCAATATAGCTATTTTACTTTGTAAATCAATACATTTTGTTATATGCATTTAAAAACATTCTTCTGAGAAGGGACCCATATGCTGCAAACTAACAAAGGGGTCCATGCCACAAAAAGGAAAAAGAAAAAGAAAAAGACTAAGTTCAAATCCAGCCTCAGACACTTCAAATCCGGCCTCAGACACTTCCCAGCTGTGTGACCCTGGGCAAGTCACTTGACCCCCATTGCCCACCCTTGCCACTCTTCTACCTATAAGCCAATGCACAGAAGTTAAGGGTTTTAAAAAAAAGACTAAGAACCCTTGATATGGCTGATGCCAAATCTAGCTCGACTCTATCAGTATACAGGAATATCTATGGTTTATGCATTGAAGCTTCCTATCTCTTCCCTTAGCCTTTAAAGGGTATTATTATCCTCTGAGATAAATGAAAGACCCTACATAGTTGGATAAATACCATGATGACCATCATCTTTATCCCAATGACTAACTTCTTAAAGCTCTTCCTACCTTGAACATACTCAGGAGGCATTAGAGGTGAGATAAAAGAAAGGAATACAAAGGATCTCTTCCTTGAGATGAGGACAGTTTATAAGAAGGCAATGCATAGTATAATATACATTAATTCAATTCATAATGATCCTCAAATATTTCATTGCATTTTTTTCTCCTTGCAATCCTTTCTTGTTTATTTGATCCCTTGGTAAATGTCACTTTTTTTTTTCCCTCGTAGTATTGGTCAACCAGGTTGCATTATCCAAAAGCATTACCCTCTCTATAACTGCTTGAATTTAATATTAAAAGCCTTTTCCAATCATTTCTTAGCTAGAGAGTGGATCATCAAAAGAGCAGTCAAGGTGCCTTTGTCAGAAAGAAGCCAGACTTGGGTCTTGTTTGCAGAGTGCCTCTCTTATTCATAAATCAAAGCATGAGCACATTAGGTCAGTGCGAAACACTAAGAAACACTGCGGTCTCCCATTAGAAGGAAGTACAATTATTCTGCTGCTTCACATTTTTCAAATGGCCTGACATTTTGAATAATTGATAAGTGTATAATTCCTTAAGCTGAAGTATATTTTCAGTAATGGTCATTCAGTATAGAGGAGATGTCCTCTGTCCTCTGTAGATTAATTTCATAAGGTGCCATTTTAAATTTTTTTCTCTCCCTCTCACTTACCCATTCTTACTCTGACTCTCTTTGTTTCTATCTCTGTCTATCTCTCTGTATATATACATAAGACATGGATTTCATGAATATTAACATCAATTCATCAGGGACCTGGATCCATGATGGCATAAGAACATGTCAAAATCACTTTTAGTCTCACAAATAAAAATAGATAGAATAGATTTCCATTTTCTATTGGTAAGATTCTGTTGTAGTTAAGGGCAGGGGAAAGGGTAATCCTTAATGAGTTTTTGTTGGTATAGAAAACTCTGTATGTTGAAATTCCCTTCAATACAGCAGACTGACTTTGTATATTGAACATGTAATTGAGATGATACTTAGATCTATTCATGTTATTACTTACTAAACTTTTTAATTATTATGGAAAACTGGGAAAACTTCCAAATACAACATGTCCTCTAATCAATAGTATGTTGAACATTTTCTTTTACACAGAATTACATGGCATTTAAACATGTCTCCTTCTTAATTTCTTGCCTTATCACTTCAAGTGATAACATTTTATAGTCTCATTGACCATTCAGGAACACTTGAAGTATCTTCTGAGATCATTATTGACTTAGTTATTTTTAAAAGATATTTTGTTTAACCTTGTATTCTTATTCTAAAATCTTTGATGAAAATGAACAGAATTATGCTCTCCAGCTCTTCAATTTGTCTATATGGTCTAGTTAGAAGAGAGACTAGCTGCCATGTTTAATCAAAATAATATCATATGTGAGCATTTAGAAGGACAACAATGTTTCACAGTGTCGTACAGTCATGCTCCAAGCTAAAGGGAATATAAAACTGGCACAAATGTTACAGTACAATAAGACCAGAGTTCAAAGATATGTACAAGTTTGGTGACAACATTGATGTGTTCTCAACAAGACATTTAACAGAAATCTACATAAAACAAAAGTTAAATTTATCAAATGTTGATAAATTTTTAAAGACAGTATAAAAGTACATAAAACATGGGAAAGGACAAAAAATACCCAGCTAATACATAGAGTACAAATTTACTACATTTAAATTACAGAATGATGGAAAATAGAGACAAAAAAAGAAACAGTTTGTGGACGAACAGCAAAGAAAGTTCCACCAGGAGCAAAAAGCAGACTTTCCTTGTTGGGTGATGGAACACACAACTGCACAACCTGTCTCATCCACGCATACGCACACATCGAAAAGTAAAATCAAATGCCAAGAGTCTACAGGTAACTAATGACAGACAGAGAGACGTGAGAAGCATTTGGCATGTTGCGTGCGTCACATGAAGTCATTCACGATTGGCTAACGATGATGGTACCTGGCTCTGTTGCAGATCGCTGGCTTGCCTGAGAGGAGTAACTGAAGGAGGAGGCACGCCTGACGTGGATGCAGACCGACCTAATCTGCAGCTTACTTTAGGCTCTGTGAAGGAGGGAGAAGTCAAAGAGTTAGCATCACTGACCTTAATTCGGGTTTTGCAAAGTAAGGAAATGGACCTCTTTTATAGAGGGGTTTCAAATTGATTTCTCCAAGGAATCGTTTCTTAAGAATAGCTTCCATGTCGTTACGATGAGTAACGGCTTCCAGGTTCTCTCTCATTGTTCTTGGCCACTATGCATTATAACATATGGGCTATTATCAGAACTGTCATTAATGGTAATTGATTCATCCTTTAGTGACCATCGATTGTGAATGGGCCTCCATTCTTAGGTCAGCAATTTGTGGACATGGAGAAACATTTTCTAACCACTGGAATGCCTATGTTTCTCCTCATTTCTAAATTTACCTAAAAAGGTAAAGGGCAATTTTTTTGAATATTTTGGTAACTTTCTAAAAGGAGACATTTCTAAAAGAAGCATGTTCATTATATTAATATTTCATTATGTGAGAGCAACTTATTCTGTGGATGATTGTTTTTCATTTTTTTGCCTTTGAAGATTTCGAACAACACCATTATCTTGGTGATTCCTAGTCACTTTATTTATTTTTATTTATCTATCTTCCATCGTAGAATCAATATTATGTATTGATTCCAAGGCTAAAGAGCAGTAAATGCTAAGCAATGGGGGATAAGTGACTTGCCAAGAGTTACATAGCTAGGAAGTAGCTAAGGGCATATTTGAACCCAGATCTCTAAGCCTGGTTCTCAATCCACTGAGCTAA
Source organism: Gracilinanus agilis (assembly GCF_016433145.1). NCBI lineage: Eukaryota > Metazoa > Chordata > Mammalia > Didelphimorphia > Didelphidae > Gracilinanus > Gracilinanus agilis. The sequence continues at coordinate 623,609,578 of NC_058132.1, read as the reverse complement.
CTAACTGCCCCCATGATTCTGAGTCTAATTTGATAACTTTAAGTAACCATTGTACTACCTTATTTGCTTATTCAGAATTATAGAATAATAGACCCGAAGCTTGCAGTGATGAAACATGACCACTTACCATAATGAAAAAAAACTCCTGTCAAAGAATGAGAGGATACTGTTTGAAATCCCACCTCTCATGATTACTGAACTGAGGTGAATTAATCAATCTCCCTATGGCTCAGGTTTTCATTTGGGTATTAAATTAAATGGCCCCCAAGGTCCTTTCCACCTTTAAATCTAAAATCCTATGTGATATTTTTACTTAATTACTTGATTAATGTATCTTATAAGGTTTCCTAGCACTATACTAAACACTACAGGGTTTACAAAATTTACATATAATCATTTTAAAAGAAATTTCAATTTAAGGCACAAAAGTGTCATAAATGTAAAACAGTCAGAGTTTAATCCCTTCACTTTACAAGGGAGGAAAAAGGCTAAGAGAAATTAATATATCCAGTCATACCATCAATAAGTATTAAAATAGGAATAGAACCCAGGGCTTTGTGACCTCATTTATAACAATCTAAATATTGTTACCAGGAAAGGTATCATCTAACCAGTCAAGGTGCATGTGCTCCACAAAACTCCAAAATGGCCCCTGAACTAGATTGAAATATAATTGAGAAATATTTAATTAAATAAATAAAAATTATGATGCAACACAAATAATGTTAATTTGTACTTTTCTAAGTCAATATTCTGTCCACAGAGATCTCTTTCTATTTTGATTTAATATCATTGCCCTACACCACACTGATCATTGAAAATTTCAAGTACTACCAAAACCCAAGTAATATTTTAAGAAATTTGACAAAACAATTAGAGTAAAATATTTTATTGAAAAAATGGGTAAAGACATTAGAACATTGTATTTCATTGATAAAATATTTTTGTGTTCATAAATGAATATATATACATATGTAAATATGTATATAGGCATATATATATGTATATATATATATATATATTTAAAGGCTATAAGTTAAGTTTTGGTTCCTTTCCTGAGTATACTTTTGACTCTCCAGGGCTTTGTCAACCTCAAGCCATCAGTGAACATAGCACAATTCCACATAGTTGAAGTTCCCACCATGCCTGAGGGAGTTGACTGCAGTGATAACAAAAAAGAGCTGTCAGCAGATGGGACCAGTATAGAGTAGTGGGAAGACCTTACACATAAAGATATAACCAGGGATGACTATAAGTAACAGTGAGAAGCTCTTGCTGTGGCCTTTCTGGGACCAAAGGTTATTTGTTCATTGGTCTTGGTTTCCATTCAATTAAAATTAAAATGTTCATGAGTTCAGGTCTTCTTCGCTATACATTGGGGGAAGTGTCCCAGGTTCTTTAGCNTATATATATATATATATATATATATATATATTTAAAGGCTATAAGTTAAGTTTTGGTTCCTTTCCTGAGTATACTTTTGACTCTCCAGGGCTTTGTCAACCTCAAGCCATCAGTGAACATAGCACAATTCCACATAGTTGAAGTTCCCACCATGCCTGAGGGAGTTGACTGCAGTGATAACAAAAAAGAGCTGTCAGCAGATGGGACCAGTATAGAGTAGTGGGAAGACCTTACACATAAAGATATAACCAGGGATGACTATAAGTAACAGTGAGAAGCTCTTGCTGTGGCCTTTCTGGGACCAAAGGTTATTTGTTCATTGGTCTTGGTTTCCATTCAATTAAAATTAAAATGTTCATGAGTTCAGGTCTTCTTTGCTATACATTGGGGGAAGTGTCCCAGGTTCTTTAGCTAAGGCTTGAAGCAAATAATTATGATACTCCTTAATATTTAACCTGAGGAATTCTGGCAAAAGATGCTTATTGAAATGAATTCAAACAATCTAGCTCCTATATAGTGTAATGCAGGATTTATGCAAGATCTCTTGCATTTGCAATATTATCCTAGGCAATCCTGTCAGTTAGGAGAATGGAACTCTGGTCCAGCAGGTGCTAGTCCCAGGAGCTGACAGTTTGAGCTGGGACTATAAAAACCCTTGCAGAACCAACCTGGGGGTTCTGACTTCCTTGACCTCACCCAGATACCCAGCTATCCCTGACTTCCCCTTGGGGACCCCAGGAGGTTGAAGGGAGGTTGAAGGGAGGTTGTAGGGAGGTTAGGGTTGTGGATTGTGGGCAGGATTTAGATTAGGGCAACCTAGCAACAGGGACACCCCCAAACCAAGTCATCAACTGTATCTGTCCAGCTGGTGGACCAAACAACATCAGGGCAGTGTTAAACTATCTCTGGCTGAGGGCTGTTTCCCTCAGCCTGGCCTTACCTTCTAGGTCCATAGCCAACACTTGTCAGTAGCCCCTAGCAACAGTCTCTCAAGAGCCCTAAACCCTCTTGCCTCAGTTTTCCCTTCCGTGTTAAAATAAACCCTTAGCCTGAAACTGTGAGCTTCTATAGTTATAATAACATCATCTTGGGCTAAGGGACTGAGGAGAGGGGAGAATAGCAACCACTTGACTCTAAAGGAAGTACTGAGCAAGCATCCATTTCATCCAGTGTGTGCTTCACTTCCCATTGAGTTCTGCTTTCACTCCAGCAGGAAGGGGCCCCTCACTCTCCACCTTAAAGAAGCCTATAGGTAGCAGGGAGATTGACTGGGCATCACAGCTCAGGTTACACATCACTGACAGTCTCAGATCACCTGCTACTGAAGTTACTGGCTCTCAGGCCCAGGTGACACACTTCTACCACCAGCTCCCCCGTTATCAGCCATGTTATCCACTTATTACAATAGGTATAGCAGAAAAAAATCTTAAACATATCCCCAGAGAAAATGATGATCAAGAAAATCAATAAAAATCTATACTATGTTACTACTTCAGAATCACTCAACTAGATGTAAAAAAATATGGGCAATAGGAAAGGAAACTCTACAGAAAAGTCAACAGACCTCAAGGTGGTGAACCACTTTGTAACCTTCAACATGGACAGTCAGGCACTCTTATAGCCTTCAAGACTCTGTATTTGTAGGCAGCAAGAGCAAAAAGTTCCCTAAAAATGTTCGTAAGGTGGTCAGTGATCAAGAATGCAAACAGTAGCAGCCATTGGAAATATTATTAGTATTGTGAATGGTTGAAATATTGCTCATACTGAGGTACCCAAGGATCAGGGACTCAAAGGTTCCTAGCGCTCTCTCTTGAAACATGAAAGAAGACCTTAGGATACAAAAATTTGTCCTCAAATATCTAGTGATATTTGATCACTTGGTGTAGCGGAAGTCAACACAAAAATCCAGTTGAGTCATGTCCAGAACAAATCAGAGGTCAAAGACTGCCTCTGATACAAAATACCAATTAAAGAACTAAAGAAGGACAAAAAGATCAAATGATGAATAAAATTATCAACTATCTGAGTATTTTATTTTAGTTTATTTTCTGAGTATTATATTAAATCCAGAGATACTCAAAAATATATTATTGAAGGAAAATGCATCTTGATAAAAATAAATATCAGAAGTGGGTTTTTTAAAAGAGATACCTGAATGCCTAAAATAAAAGAAACAAGAGGTTTAATGCAGCAATAAAAGCTCTGAAGTAAAGATAAATAGCTCAGAATAGAAAAATAACAGAACAAAGGACTGCAAAGTAGAAGAAAATATAAGATATATGGTATGGAAAATAACTAACCTGGAATACAGAACCAGGAAAGTTATCATACAGAGTAAATACCATTTTAAGAAACCCAAAGAACTATATTTCAAGAAATTGGAAATGAAAATTCCATAGAACTCTTAGAAGAGGGGGGCAAAATAAAAATATAGAAAACCAACTAATTATCTCTTGAAAGAAGAGCTCAAAGGGAAAAAAAAAATCTCAAGACTGACATAGCCAAGTTTGCTTCCAAGTTAAAGTAATACTATTTCAATGAAAAGAAATAAAGGTTTTTAATACCAAGGAATCAGTCAGTATCAGGAAAGTCCTGACAGCTTCTCTGAGGGGAGAGCTTAGAAAACAATATTCTAAAAGTTCAAAGACATTTTTGGCTTTTTATAAAAAATAATTTACCCTCCAAAGATGGGTATAATATTACAAGAGGGGGGAAATGGAATCACCCTAGACAATATAAGATATTTAGGAATCTATTTGACAAGACAAACACAGGAAGTACATCAACACAACTACAAAACACTTTCCACACAATTAAAACTAAATCTAAATAATTGGAATAACATTAATTGCTCATAGGTAGGATGAGCTAATATAATAAAAATGACAATCCTACCCAAATTAATTTACTTATTTAGTTTCATACCTATCAAACTACCAAGAAACTTTTTTATTGAATTAGGAAAAAATTATAAGAAAAGTTCATTTGGAAAAACAAAAGATCAAGAATATCAAGGAAACTAATGAAAAAAAAAATGTGGAGGATGGGGGCCTAGCAGTACCAGATCTTAAATTGTACTACAAAGCAGTGATCATTAAAACAATATGGTACTTACTAAGAGACAGAAGAGAGGATCAAAGGATTTGGGGTAAATGACCTCAGCAAGATACTGTATGATGAACCCAAAAATTCCAGCTTTTGGGACAAGAACCTACTATTTGACAAAAACTGCTGGGAAAATTAGAAAACAGTATGGGAGAGATTACGTTTAGATCAACATCTCACACCCTATACCAAGAATGGATAAATGACTAAATATGAAAAAGGAAATTATAAGTAAATTAGGTGAACATAGAATAGTATACCTGTCAGATCTATGGGAAAGGAAAGAATTTAAGACCAAGCAAGAGATAGAGAATATTACAATATGTAAAATGAATAATTTTGATTATATTAAATTTAAAAGGGTTTATACAAATAAAATAAACAAAATCAAAAGGTAAGCAACGGGGGGGGGGGGGG
>NC_058132.1:623536984-623604557 GCF_016433145.1 Gracilinanus agilis | reverse complement strand
GGGGGGGGGGGGGGGGGGCAGCTGGGTAGCTCAGTGGATTGAGAGCCAGCCCTAGAGACTGGAGGTCCTAGGATACTTCCCAGCTGTGTGACTCTGGGCAGGTCACTTGACCCCCATTGCCCACCCTTACCACTCTTCCACCTAGGAGCCAATACACAGAAGTTAAGTGTTAAAAAAATCAAAATTAAAAAAAAAGGTAAGCAACAAATTAGGAAAAAAATATTTATAACAAAAATCTCTGACAAAGGTTTAATTTCTCAAATTTATAAGGAGCTTAGTCAGTTGTAAAAAAAAGCAAGCCATTCTCCAATTGATAAATGGGTAAGGGACATTGTAAAAGGGAATTCTTGATTCTCTTAGAGTTCACATTTGTGAAAAGGGAATCCTTTGTTCTCTTTGCTTAGTTAACTCTTTGGTTGGCAATCTTGAACTAGGTGGAGGAGCTGACAAACCACTTAGTGAGTTCACACCTTACTTGATGCTAGGTTCACAAGCCAGAAATTTAAGAGTTCACACACTCAGAAAGGTGTGGTTCCAAAGGTGAGAACTCAGACAATTTGGAAAGTGTGATTGGGCCCTGTGAAAAGGGGAAGGGACGGGAAACCACCATAAAAGCCATGAAAATCCCTGAGTAGGGTAGTCTGTTAGAGGAGTCTGGTGAAGGAGGCTAGTAGAGAGTGAACACCAAAAAGAGACACACCAAGAAGGAAGTCAGCTTCAAGAAGAAGGTTGGCTCAAAGAGAAAGTGTTACAAATAATATTGATATAGATGGATATATTCAAAATATTTAATAGTTTATTTGAAGCCTTATCGGTAATTAAGAAGGCCATGTGCCTGCTGAGATCTAATTCAAATGCCCCACCATTACTTCTGCCCACCTGGCTTATTCTGGAGGAAAGAGGCGGGTCTCAATCAAGTTCTGAGACTTTATAACTTTGTCTACGTAATCACACTTCCTTCCCACATGTATTACACAAGAAGAATAATGGGAAATGTAGCTTTCAAGTCCTCTAAACGTCCACAGAAAGTTTATACCATGGACCTGAATATTAAGACTCAATGAAACCCAAAGAACCCCAAATTTCCACTAACACAAAAGTGGGCCTCAGGAGTCACCTTCAGCTCCAATTATTGCCTTGGGTGAATGGAGAGCTGGTTTTCCCTTCCTATCTTCTGGAGATAGTTTAATTCCAATCAAAGGTTAAAAAGTCCTGGCTGAGCCAAGCACTGGAAAAATATTTAGTTAGATAGGTTAATGTCTTTTCTACCCTATTGAATTTTTCTGTTTTATAAATAAAAGATTTATAATTTTCATACATTTAGTCAAACCATTAATTTTAACACTTAAAACACGAATAGGCAGTTTTTAGATAAAGAAATCAAAACTATCAATAAACATATGAGAAAGTGTTCTGAATCTCTTATAATTAGATAAATTTAAATCAAAATAACTCTGAGGTATCATCTCACACCTAGCAGATTGGCCAATATGACAAAAAAGGAAAGTAATAAATGTTGAAGGTAATATGGCAACATTGGGACACTAATGCATTTCTGGTAGAGTTGTGAATTGATCCAAATATTCTGAAAGGCAATTTGGAATTATGCCCAAAGGACTTTAAAAGGTTGCTTGCCCTTTGACCCAGCCATACCACTGCTAGGTTTGTACCCCAAAGATATAATATGGAAAAATACACGTAAAAAAATATTAATAGCTGAGATCTTTGTGGTGGCAAAAAAAAATTGGAAAATGAAGAAGTGTCCATTGATTCGGGAATGGCTGAACAAATTATGGTATCTCATGGCAACGGAATACTATTATGCTGAACAGAATAATGAAGTGGAACATTTCCATGTGAACTGGAAAGACCTCAAGGGATTGATGCAGAGTGAAAGGAGCAGAACCAGAACATTGTACACAAAGGCTGATACACTGTGGCATAATTGAACATAACGGGCTTCTCTACTAGCAGCAATGCAATGGCCCAGGAAAATCCACAGGAATTTATGAGAAAGAACACTATCCACATCCAGAGAAAGAACTGTGGGAGTAGAACACAGAAGAAAAACATATAATTGATCACATGGTTAGATGGGGATATGGTTGAGGATGTTAACTTTAAACAATCACTCTATTACAAATATTAATAATATGGAAATAGGTTTTGAAACACATAAAACCCAGTGGAATTGCTCGTTGCCTCCAGGAGGTGGGAGGAAAGAAGGAGGGGAGGAAAAGAACATGAATCATGTAACCATGGAAAAATATTCTTAATTAATTAATTAATTAAGTGAAAATGAAAATAAAATAAAAAAGAGGGGGAAATGGATTTTTAATACGGTAGAGGAATTTCAAATATTTTAGATGGGAAGATTACAGCTGAATAGGAAATCCACAATGCAAACATGAGACTCAAGAGAAACCTAGAAGTGGAACTTTGGAGAGTCTTTATGATTCTGAAGACCTAGCATTTAATAGAGAAATAAGAAATAAGAATTAAGTACATAGAGGATATTGAAGGATTATAAGAAAATGGAGAATTTAAGGATTAAAATTCCCTTATTGCAGGGGTTTCATGAGAATAAAAAAAGGAACGGAATACACTATGGTAGAAGGAGAAAGATGGGGATGGAAAGGTAGTATTTCTCAAAATTAGCTTGTGTGAGAAGAATATACAAACAAGAAGAAAGGGAACAGTGAATTTTAAAAGAGAGTTGAATGGAAATGCATACACAGGATGATTTTATTGAAAAAAATAACACAAAATCAACAAGGAAAATTGTAGGAATGGTGGATAAGGAATCAAGGGGTGTTAAAAGAAAAAGAATTATCAAAGAATAATCTCAAAAAAATAAATTTAATAATCTTAAAATGAGAAAAAGTCTGGAAAAGTGAAGAATTAGAAATGATGGTAGTTTCTATTCATTGGGGAATAGCAGAACAAATTGCATTTTATTAGCTTAACAAAATATCATTGCTCCATATAAATTCAGAAAAAATACAATTCCAGATTCCTTAGAAGAATTAATTGATATAGAGAGAAGTGAGAAGAACTAGGAGAATAATTTATATAATGGAAACAACATTGTGAAGAAAAAAACAACTTTTAAACATTTAGAAACCCCACTCAAAGGAACAACCAATCACATCTCTAGAGATGCTGTGAAAAAGCATGTTAAATATCATGGAGGTGTGGAAGGAGATGCACTTTTGGGATATAGCCATTGTATGGATTTGTTTTGCTTCAGTATGTTTCTTTGTTTACTTTTTCATTTTTTTTTAATTTGGGGAAAAGTTGGGGAGGCAAATAGGTTATGCCCCTCCCAAAAAAGGAAAAAATGACAAATGAAAGGTCAAAAATACTTTTAAAAGTGCACAGAAGGAAGTCCAGAGGGTGGTACAAAAGAGCATGAGAATTTTTTAAATAATGTTTTGAAATTATACTGTAAAGCTTTTTTTTTTCCTTTTTTTTTTTAAAGTAAGCAGTGTTGAACTCCTTTGTGTTCTTTGTTATATGGGAATACTGGACTTTTGGTAAATACAGGATAATGCAGGGATGATAGATAGGATGGATGTATATGTGTCAGTGTAAGTGTGGTCTTTTATCAGAAATGTGACATAATCTGGAATTTTTATTATCCAGGAGTCTTTGACACAAACATTATGTACATTTGTATATTTAGTGCTTATTTACTGAGGTAATCTCTATTATATAACTATGCAAAACATTTGAGACAACATTTTAAAAATTCTCCATGATTTCTCTTTGATGCACGTTAATCATTATTAAAAAAAATTCTCTTGCTAAAGTACACCAATTTATAAAGCTAGTTTCTGATAAAATTTTGTTGTTAATCTAATGGAGTCAAAAATATGACTAAAAAAGAGGGAGAAAAAGACATTAGACCTAATGCTATGAGAAAAAATGAAAAAATATACTTCAAATTTTAGAGAAATGTTCATTCATTATTTGGAAGCTTAGAAAGGCTAAGACTGAATGAACAACCTGATTATCTCATTGTTAAGTAGTTTACATCAACTGCTTCTATTTCCTCTCTATCTAATAATACCCATAAACCAAGCTCCTACACACACTATTCTATTCCTTATTCAGAAAATATTTGTCACGTTCAAATCTAATGTCACTTTTTTACTCTTTATTTCTCTTACATTTTTTTGACTCTGGTGATCATGTCTGTCTGTCTGGTATCAAAGGCAAGACTCTCTTCAGTATCTCTTTGATCTCTTCAGTTCCTTAATTTCCTTTTGCGGAGGTGTCCAAGCCAGACAGCCTTCATTCCTCTCCCAGCTCTGCTGTTGAAATTCTCAACTTCCAAACCATTCTTCCCATAGCACACACCACCTCCCTATTCTCAACTCTCTTGGAGTGCTGTTTTCCCACAATGTAATGTTAGCTTCTTAAGAATAGTAACTCTTTCTTTTTGCTGTATTTGCATTAGCACCACTTAAAACAATCCCTGGCACTTGGTGAAGGATAATAATGTGTGTTTCCTATCTTTCTCCCTTTTGGGAAGCTTTATTAAAGATTTACTATTTAGTTTTATGCTAATCAGTGAGAGGCAATATATCATAGTGATAGAGAGTAAATTTCTTATCAAAAGCATTTCAGAATTGTTTTTCAATGACATTTGACTTCAAGTCTTAGCTCTGATATTTTGCAATTGTTCTACTTAGATTAAGTCACAATAGCTCAGTGTCCAAAGAGTTCAAAGAGCCTGAAGAGACTCAAATTACTAAAAAAAAAGTCAAAGACTAGATAGACTGGATCTGTCCTCTTTCTTTTTATTTTTTTAAATTGATTTATTTATTTAGAATACTTTTCCATGGTTACATGATTAATGATTTTTCCCATCCCTCTTCCCTCTCCCCTCCCAGAGCTGGCAAACAATTCCACTGGGTTATATATGTATCATTGTTCAAAACCCATTTTCATATTATTCATATTTGCAACAGAATGATCTTTTAAAGCCAAAACCCCAATCATATCCCCTTTGAACCACCTGACTGGCCATATTTTTTTTTTTTCATTTCTACTCCCACAGTTCTTTATCTGGATGTGGATAACATTCTTTCTCTTAAATTCCTTGGTATTGTCCTGGATTACTGTATTTCTACCAGTACAAAAGTCTGTTACATTTAATTGTGCCACAATGCATCAGTATCTGTGTATAATGTTCTTCTGGTTCTGCTCATTTTGCTCTGTATCAATTCCTGGAGGTCTTTCCAGTTCACATGGAATTCCTCCAGTTCATCATTCCTTTCAGCACAATAGTATTCCATCACTATCATATACCACAATTTGTTCAGCTGTTCCCCATTCAAGAGACACCCCTTCATTGTCCACTTTTTTGCCACCCTAAAGAAAGCAGCTATAAACATTTTTCTACAAGTAATTTTCCTATATCTCTTTGAGGTACAAACTCAGCAGTTCTCCTCTATCTTGATCTTATCAATTCTCACTCTGGCCCCCATGGTAGGACACTGGAATTGATCTTCAATAAAAGAAGAGAGAATTCCATACAAATGGTCTTTGAAGATGAGATTACAGTTTGCTAGTGTTCTAAACAAGTCAAGTCACAATCTCTCTGCCCCAAACAACTCATTGAAACTGCAAATTATAGATAATTGATAGAGTGAATGGAGGGAATTTCTATACTGACAATGTTCTAGATAGATTAAATCACAAATTTTGATAAAAGAAAGCCTAATTACCTTCACACCCTTAAATAACCAACTCATCCACTCTCACTTCAACTTTTGCTCACCTCATATGAATGATTTCCAAATTTCAATTGCTATATTTTACTTCTATACAAAGAATTATTCCCGTACATTCAATCTCTCCAGGGCAGCTAGGTAATATGGTAAACAGAACTCCAGCCTGGAGTCAGGAGGAAGGAGGTAGATTCAGATCTGACCTCAAGACACTTCCTTGTTTTGTGACCCTGGGCAAATCATTTAACACTGATTGTCTAGTTGAGTCTCTTCTGTCTTAGAATTAATAATAAGACATAAAATAAGGGTTTAATTAAAAAACAACAACTCTTTTTTAGCAATTGTTTTTTGACTATTCAAATCTATGTCACAACTATTTTCTGATGCTCTTTGATTCAAAACATTGGAGTCATGCTACATTCTTTTTTTTGTTGTTGCCTGAATTGATTTTTGTCTTCAAAATATGTATCTTATTTGTCCTTTTCTCTCCATTCTCCCTGCAACAATTGCAATTCAATTTCAAGATCATCCATAGATTATTGTAATGACCTGGCTTTGATTTCCTTATATCAAGCTCTAAACTCCCTAATTTATTCTGCAATTTGTTGTCAATTTATTATTTCTAAAATAGTATTGTGTAGTGTCATTCCCTTCTCAGACATCCTGCCATGCGTATTTCTTGCTGAGATAGGACTCTCAAGCAAGGACCCTCTTCCTCCTATGTAAGAGGGAAGAGAGGAAGGGATTGATAGATTGGAATAACCATAGGTGACTGGTGGATTCATATGGTGAAACCATCAGGAAAGAAATTTTGTTCCAAATTGGAAGTGCCTTTTTATCTTCCCTCCATGTGATTGGTATGTTCTTTCATAACAAAAGGATTTGATATCTGACTGGTGTATTTGAGAAAAAGAATTTGTTTCCTTTGTCTACTTCTGAGTATAAAATAGCATCATCAGGGACTTTTCTGAACTCACAACCAGCTATCTATTTGAAAAAATGAAAAACATGGAACAGAGTGCTTCCATTGAGAAAAACTAGATTTTAATTATGGTTCTTACACATGGTACTAACTGTTTCACTGAGTTTCAGTTTCTTCATTTGTAAAGTCAGGATAGTGATACCTGTACTTCCATCTAATAAAGTTCTCAATGTGTATTTGTTTCTTTTTAATTCTTAAAGCACTATAAAAATATGAGTAGGTATCCTAATAAGAAATATTCATTGCTTAATTTAAAACTTTCTAAGGACCTAAAAAAATATTATATCTCACCTTCAAAATAAAATTACCAGGGCAGCTGGGTAGCTCAGTGGATTGAGAGCCAGGCCTAGAGACTGGAGGTCCTAGGTTCAAATCTGGCCTCAGACACTTCCCAGCTGTGTGACCCTGGGCAAGTCACTTGACCCCCATTGCCTACCCTTACCACTCTTCCACCAAGGAACTAATACACAGAATATAAGGGTTTAAAAATTTAAAAAATAAAAAAAATTACCTTTTTTTTTCTTTGAAATATCCAATTCATTATTTTGGTCTCATGTATATGAATTATTTCAAAATTGGGATGAGATAGGTAGTTTTATAGGTCATTCATTCATTCATTCATTCATAGAGTAGAACACAATGTTAAAGATAGAAATATCATTATTACATATAAGTTTCCAACACTGCCTTGGTGTCATGAAAACACACTTATCTCGGGGGCATCGCCTACTCCCTTAAAGCATATCATGCTAAATTTCTATCGTAATTTTGAAATGGGATGCTCTGACATTGAACTAATGTTTCCTAGGAATCATAGTATTGAGAACTCCCATTTAGAAACACTGAAAGAACAAATTTAATCCCCGTCCAAAGATTCAGAGGTAAATGATGTGGGTTCACTCCAGGGTTCTGTTCAGCACTATAGCTGAAAACATTACCCATTGAGCTAATGAAGTGAGTGTCTCTTGCCATATGAGATCACTGTGCTGATTCATTTACTCTGCTCTCCTACCTCCAGGAACAGACTGGAAACTGATGTGTTTAAGTGTATAAAGTAAAAGGAAATATCCCATAAAACAGCTGGTCAACAGTGCCACATAACAAAGACAGTTTTTTTCTGCTTTATTCCACTCATTAGACACAAGAGGGACTATGGTATAGTGAAAAGAGGATTCAAATAAAAATCAAAAGATAATGCATTAAAGTTTACAAAATGCTTTATATATCCTTGTGATGTAGATGAACAAATGGAGACATACAGAGATCAAGTTACTTGCCCAGGTTAAAGTGATTCAGAATCTGGCTCTGTCTTCCCTTTTCAGTCTTAATATACATTATTCTCCTTCATGATTTCTATGGTCTAGGTAAACTGGATCTCTTCCTATTCTCCATACAAGACAATCTAGTTCTTATTTCTTTGCCTTTCTTTGTACTCAATGTTCTCAATGCATGGAATACATTTCTTCTTCACCTCCATCTTTTAGAGTTCTATGTTTCCTACAAGGCAAATTTTCTGATTCTCATCCCTCATTTTCTCATGCCTCCCTTTTACCCATTTTTCATATATTTTCTACATATTTCCTATTTGTACATTTTATCTCACAGATAGTCTTAAGTTCCCTGAGGTCCTGGATTTTGGGCTAACTTAGCCCATAGCACAGTGCTTGGAACATTTTAAGCATTTCAATGTTTCTTCCTTGATTATTAGCTTTACTTTTGCTGTTAATGGCATGCATTTCATACAATAGCTTGGCTCACAATTTGGGTTCTTCTTTTCTCCTCTCTCCAATCTCTATTTGGGTGAGTACATAAGATACTGAGTTGATATTGGTAATACTAAGGTCAGACCATGTTGTTCTCTTGCTCAAAAAACTTTCAAAGTTTCCTGTTGTCTCTAGGATAGAATATAAATTCCCTTCCATTTTGAGCCCTTTAAAATATAGCTCCAACCTCACTTTCCTAACTAATTTTATAATATTTCTCCTCATCTACTCAATACTGCAGCCAAACTGACTTCTTTGCTATTCAACATACAAGCTGTTTCATCGCCCACCTCCATCCATGTCTTTAAATAAGTTGCATGCTATGCCTAAAAAGTTCTTTTTCATTATCTCTACCTCAGCAATCTCTGACTACAACCAAGGCCACCTTCTAGATCTGCTTTGGTGAAGACGTGGCATGTGTGCCCCAGCAGCAAGGAGGGAGTTGCCCCTTTCCCCCTCTTCATCTTGACTGATGGCATTTTTTTGCATGCCCTCCCACTCTGTCCAGCAGACCAATGTAAGCACTTCCTCCACCCTCTGGGGTAAGGTAGGGGGCTCACAGCCAACTTGAAGGTGCAGTTTGGGCACTCAATCTCTAAAAGGTTCACCTATGCTGTCCTAGATGAATTTTTTTCTTGATTCTATTCCTTGTTAGGATTCCCTGGTTCCTCTACAGACATGCACACATGTACATATACACTTATATGCATAAATACCATATGCACATATAGGTGCATATGTGCTCTCCTATACATATTCACACATGTACATGCACATATATGCATAATAAATACAAAATAATTTTGGTAGAACCAGGAATAACTAAGTTTATGTGAAGATGTGTATTCAGTATGTTTAGGCATGTGGATAGTGTGTGTGCAAGACCCATGTGTTGTGTGTTTTATTTTACATGTGTGCACATTAATGCATGCCTGTAAATGTGCATGCATGTCTCTATGTGCTTATTATTCAGAGTGACTTGGGAAAAAGCAAGAAGAGCTAACTATGTATATTCAGTATGTTTAAGTATGTGTATATATGTACATATATATGTTCTCTATACATGCACATACAAAGACACATGTGTATATGCATACATATGCATATAAATGTCCAGGCATGCACACAAAGTAAATGGGAAGTAATTTGTGTGGAACCAAAAAATGCTCATTTTGTGTATATGTACCTATTCCATATGTTTACATATATGTGTGCATGTAGAAATGCATGTGTGTATTGTAGGCATGGAATCTAGAAACCCCCAAACTGGTAGCCTAGTGGGATCTGATGACCCCCCAGTCTAGTTAGCTTACAGGTGAAAACCTCAAGTTTGACCTTGTCACAGGAGAGTTTCTCCCTGAGGGAAAGTCCAACTTCACAAGTCTCTGACTAACAATGGACCTTAAAGGAGTTTAGGCGGGGATGACTAATCCCATCAGGTGTTAAGTATCTCTTTTTGTCCCAATGGTTTCTCCTCTTAGGCCAAAGTCCCTTCTCAGGTAGCCCAGCCCTAGGCTGGATCTTTCCCTTTTGTATCCATTGTAAAGCATCAATCCCTCACTGTTATTCCTGTCTAGGACTCCTCATTTTCTTTGTTGCCATTGTAAAGCCAATCAAATACTCTCCAATCCTCAGTCCCCAGTTCCTCTAAAAGTGTGTATAAGCATCCCAATTTTCATGACTCCTCAGAGTTGTCATCTAGAGAGGTGGCACTCCCAGGGGTCAGTGACCAGAGCAACCAGAGTCTTGGGACTCTGCGTGAGTTTGTAGCACACAGCTCTGTGGGGAAGCCTTGAAACCACTGAACCCTTTTCCTTGATTAAAGGGTGGCTTTTCAGACTATTTAATAGTTTTTCCAGTTTAATAATATATACACATACATACATATGAATATGTGTATATGCACAAATTCACATATATCATATACATGCATGCATATTATGTATACATTTACTATATTTTAATATATGTATACACTTACCCATACACAGAGTAAATACAAAATTTTGGTGGGATGAAATAGTGCTAACTTTGTATCTATATGTGTACGTGTGTATAGACAGAAAATGCACACAGTGTGTATTTTTCCCTTACTAAAATGTATCTTTCAGGGGAGAGGTATTGCCTTTTTGTCTTTGCATCCTCAGAATCTAGACTAGTGTCAGAAATGCTGTTGAATGGATTTGAACTGAAATACTAGGGATTTTCTCAAGCTTATGCCCATACATCAATTAAGTCTGCCATTTGGTCAATGAATAGACTATGCATCCTGGGCAGCAGAATTCCTTTCAACAGATGAGACTGCTTTTTGCTTTGCTAATTTACACCTTATTGCCTCCTGAGGGTAGAAGGGGCAACACAAGAGTAGGTTTGTTGCAAAATAGCACTATTATACTTTTGGCCATAGAACTTTATTTTTTAAAGATACATTTGAAGCCACCTTGGAGGTTCAAGAGAGACCATAGTATCTTCTCTGAATCCAAAGTTACTCTTCTGATGTCTTATGTTGTTTTTTGGTGGAGGGAGCACACTATTGACATTCTAAAACTCCACTGATTTTTTTAAACCCTTACCTTCTGTGTTAGAATCAGTTCTGTGAATTGGTTCCAAGGCAAAAGAGTGGTAAGTGCTAGGCCATGGGGATTATGTGACTTGCCCAAGGTCACATAGCTAGGCATTACCTGAGGTCAGTTTTGAGCCCAGGACCTCCTATCTCTAAGCCTGACTCTCAATCCACTAAGCCACCTAGCTGCCTGCTATAATCCAATAATTTTTTACCCTACTGTGATTCCTTCACTTCCCTCCATGATAGAAATAGCAACTCATTTATGCCTGGGAGTCCATTCTAGTCTTATGGTACCTCTCCAGCCTATAAGTGGCAGTAGGGCATGACTTTCAATAAAATAAAAAGTTCTGCTCCTTTCACTCTACATCAATTCCTGGAGGTCATTCCAGTTCACTGATACACTGTGGTCAAATAGAATGTAATGGACTTCTGTACTAGCAGCAATGCAATGACCCAGGACAGCTCTGAGGGATTTATGGAAAAGACGCTACCCACATTCAGAGGAAGATCTGCAGGAATGGAAACACAGAAGAAAAACAACCGCTTGAACACATTGGTTAATGCGGTAATGATTTGGGATATAGACTCAAAATGAAGACCCCGGTGCAATTATCAATAATATGGGAATAGGTCTTGATCGAAGACACATGAAACCAGTAGAAATGCATGTTGGCTATGGGGGGTGGGAAGAGTGGGGGGTGGAGGGGAGAGTAAAAACATGAATCATATAACCGAGGAAAAATTTTTTTCTAAAAAAATAAAATTTAATATATTTGTAAAAAAAAATAAAGTAAAATAAAAAGTTGAAAACAAATTCTTCAGTATAGGGTTTATAGTCTATCTAACCCAAGATAGAATCAGGGTTGAAATGATTAGACTTGCATATTAGAAAAATCAGTTTGATAGCTTAGTTGAATGAAGCTTAGCTGAAGGTAGACTGGAATGGAGATAGACTGGAATCAAAGAGAGCAAACAGTGTCCCATTACAGTAGTCTGGAAATGAGAGAATGAGGGCCTGCACCACTGTCATGGCAGTGTCAGATAATATATGTAAGAGATATTAAAAAGATAAAAACAATGGGACTTGGCAACTGGTTGCCTAACGGGAATGAATGAGGAATTGAGGATGACTCTTAGGTTAAGAGCTTGGAAGGTATTAACACACTCAACAATAACAGAGAAGTTTAGGAAGCAGGGATGCTTATGGAGAGAAAAAAAATGCTGAATTCAGTTTAGGATTTCCCAGAATTTAAAATGTTTAGAAGATATCCAGGTCTAAATATTCCATAGATAGATGTAGATGACAGAATCGAAAGTCAATAGAAAGGTAATGGCTGGACAAATAGATCTAAGAATCAACTGTATTATTATGATAGTCAAATTCAAGTGAGTTAATGAGTCCACCAAGAAAATTAATTTAATAGAAGAAGAGAAGTATGTATTGATGACTTAATTTTGGTAATACCATGTTAGGTATCTGGGCATTGGGCCCCCTTCCCTGCATATAAACTTTTATTGTCTTTTTGTCTTTTATGGTAAGCGTAGAAAATGTCTTATCCCCACTGTAGGGGAAATATGAAATGCAATATTAGTAAGGCATGTGGTGAAATGTCTTGAGCCTCGGTTGCTGCTGTGGTTGCTTCTTTGTTGTTGTCTTTGCTTTCCAAAAGCAAAGGCAAGGGACCATGCTTCCAGTCTGGATGTTTGTTCTGTTATGAGAGATTAGCCCTTAAAAGAATGCTTTCATCTAATATCAAAGAACTGAAATCTGTCATACTCAAATGAGGTAGATCCTTTTGCCACCTTATTTTTCAATAAACTCTTCCACAAGGCCAATAGAAGTATTGTGAGTTTCAAAGTCAGTTTTGCTGGTGGAAATTTCTAATCAGGGTCTATCAAGCTTCCAGGGTACATGAAAGGCAGAGAAAGGTTGCTTTGAATACTAGAAAATGTACTTGACATTGACAAAAGCACTGAATGTGAGCCAAATAGGTAGCAGGTAGCACTTGAGATAACTCAGGAGGTATTTGAAAGAAGCTGGAATCTACCCACATATTAAAGGCCAACTTTTCAATATGTGACAGAGAAATAATGTGGTAAGTTCAAATGAATGCAGGACTTGCAATCAGAAGGATTTAATTCAAATTCCACTATTATGGATATATAATAAGTTCACTTAAAAAAAGATAATATTTAGAAATCAATATTACTCTATTCTAAAGTCTTTTTAGACTTACTGGAATGAAGAAAACTGCATCAGCATCTAATTCAAATTCTAGGAAAAGTGTTCCCAATATCATATATTACTTTCTATTTTCCCCTTCCACATTACATTTGTGATGGTGATAAAGTGACATCATCCCCCTGCATCATAGTTGTATCATTTGTTAAAGATATCTGGATAACATCTAGTCAAAAGAACACTGAACTTGCCTGTGGAAACCTGGGAAATCCCTGGAACATTCTTGGCCTCATTTTTCTTAACTTTTAAAGGAAAGAACTGTACTAGATGAATTTTAAAGATCCTATTAGCATTTTATCTCTGATCCCATGATACTTGATGTTTTCTAAGGCTTCTTCCAGCAATATATTTTAACCTTTCATTCAATGATGAAATTATAATGAAAACTAATATTTTTCTTTTTAATGTTTATGGTCATTTAAAATTCTTGATTGTTCATGGACTGAATCATTGAAACAATTTGCTTTTTTCACCTTTTCTCTTCTTTGTATACCTTTTCTAATTTTCACTTCTTTTAAAGAAGAGTCAAAGCAGACCAGGAGGATTCAATAAGTGGGAAAATACACACATCCATTAATTCTGATACTTGTTAAAGCCTCTGGAAAATGGTTTGGTGGTGTATAAAAGATATGCGAAACTCAGGTTCACTAAGATGAATTGAACCTGGAGTTATTTAAGTTATGATTTTCTATTCTTATCCTTTCCTTCTTACAATGGTAAATAGCATAGTATTATTATCATCTCTCTGGAGTTTAGGATGGTTTTCTTATTTCTAAATGAAAGAGTATTTTGTGGAACATAAAAGCCTGAGTTTTGAAGGAAGCTCAAATTTTCAAGAAACACACTCACCTGTTTGGAGTATTTTCATCCAAGTGCTTACATAGAGGGGTCACTAGGATACAGAATTCACCTAATGAGGTTCTTTTGGAATTTCAGGAACTAAATACTATCTGATAGGGTCTAAGACAAACTGTGTTCTTCACTCAAATTATTTCCAAAACTGATCTCATTAAGTAAAATTTAACTGTATAACGGAGTGTACCAAGGAAGTAGCTCAGAGGTGAGGTCAAAGGGTTTCCTTAAGGACACACAATGAAAATAATCATGAATCTATTAAAGCAATCCAAATTCATGTTGAATATGTAAAAACAT
The DNA here is from genome assembly GCF_016433145.1 of Gracilinanus agilis. Lineage (NCBI taxonomy): Eukaryota > Metazoa > Chordata > Mammalia > Didelphimorphia > Didelphidae > Gracilinanus > Gracilinanus agilis. Next base: position 623,590,114 of record NC_058132.1, on the reverse strand, counting down.
GTTCACGAACTGGGGTCTCTGAACTATCTATGTATAGATAGAGATGCATATATGGAATGATATAACATGAAATGAATAAGAGTATTTTAATAAGATTGGTTACCTTTATAATGCTGTATGTTATTTTATTCACTTTTATAAAACTCTACCTAATACATTAGAATCCATACTGAGTATCATTTCCAGGCAGAAGAGTGGCAGCCATTAGGCAATTGTGGCTAAGCGATTAGCCCTTGATCATAGAGCTATTAAATGTCTGAGACCAGATCTGAATTCAGGACCTCCCATCTCTAGGCATGGAGACCTCTCTCCGCCGAGACATCTAGCTGCCTTTATTTATTTTATTTTATTCATTTAAAAACATAGTTCTTAAAGAGGGTTCATAGGCTTCACTGAACTTCCAAAGGGGCCTGTGACAAGAAAAAAAGGTTAAATGTTCTATTAGAGAAGAAAGAAAGAAAATAAAGAAGAGGCACTCTAGAATTTATTTTTTTTAAAGAGAGCCTCTGGCCTCCCCCATTTTCCTTATCCTAATGACTGTGTGTTTCTATTGTCAAAACGTTTTAGTGATATATTAAACGTTGAAATAGCTGTAAGAGAGAATAATTCCTTTTGTCCCTGTCTTGAGTGACTGGAGGGAAAAAAAAAAAAACACCAGATTTTTAGAATTCAAAGAAAATTCAATGTAGGCCAAACCTTTGAGGACACTCAACAAAGGTAGCATTGGAGTTAGAGAAGAGGAAGTGGTGAATGTTGGATCTCCAGAGAACAATAAGAAAAGCTAATTTTTTAAAAAAAGTTTTTCTTGTTTTCATCAAGAGAGGATCTAATGAAGTTAGTAGTTGCTACTTAATAAACATGTAGCGACTTTAGGAAAACCAATTTTCTAATTTATGGATAATTAGCATTTAGGACAACAAAGCTAATTTGCTGTGACATCTCTATTAACTCTGTTTCTCTTTGCCTCTGTCTTGTCTCTCTGTCTCTTTCACTTTTACAGGCATTGGTCTATTTACCTGTCCCTCTCCTCCTTTTCTTAATTTGGCTTTCACATTAATTTCCAAATCTATTCCATTATGGAACCTTCTCCATAGCACATCGGGATTGAATAGGTCTATACAAGAAATTTGCACCCAAATGTGAGTTTTTCTCTCTAGCAATTTTCAGAGTAATGAAACTCTTTATTGCATAATGAACCTTGGAATAATCAGGAATCATGATGGTTTACCTCATCTGGCTAAAAATTGTGGTGCAGTGAATAAAACTTTGGACTTGGGATCTGGAAGACTATCTGATATTTACTGGCTTTTTGACCCTGGCTCTTGACTTCAGTTTCCTTATCTACAAAATGGGAAGAATAAAATCACCTATCACATGGGGTTGGTGTGAGGATCCAACTAGTTAATACATGTAAAGTACTTTGCAAATCCTAAAGTGCTATATAAAGGCTAAAAATTTCTAGGACCACATCTTAATTTGCTATCACAAGAACCATTTTCTTTTGGCCCATAATCACTCTGAATATTAAATATTTACTATATTATTTGTTTATGAAGTCTGATCAAATGAACACTCTCTTCCTTTATATTTCTCAAGTTCATAGCAGAAAGGCATAAAAACACTGGCTAATTACCAAGTAAATTGTGACTTAAAAAGCCAGAGGACAGGAGGGAAGGGAGGTAGGAGAAAAAGGGAGGGATTTCTAGTTAGCTGCAGTGACTACCTTGGACAGAAGATGGTAGTGAAAAATATTAGTCATCATCTGCACCTTTGAACTTGATGTCATCAGGTGTCATTCCAAAGTGCACTTTGAGAGGTTCTGGTGTTAGTAATGAGAAGTAGGTATCTATTTTGTGTATGGGTAATGGCTATTCCCTTACTTATATAGTAGGAGCTGCTATTAAATTAAAATTCAGCTAAAGGCAGAGTCCAGTCAAGGAACTGGTACATATTTGTCTTGGAATTAGATAGAAGAGTAAGTTATGGCAAATTTTCTTCTACTCCAACGCCAGTTTATATGAAACAATGAGTTACTTAGTAAGGATATTCAAGGGGAAGGAGAATGTCAAACCAATAGGCCTTATGGAAACTAGTGGAAGGCTGACATGGAGCAAAGTAGAAGACAAGATCATAGAATGGAATCAAGAAAAATAAAAAAAAAAAGACTGAAAAACTAGAGAATATTTGAGGTTGGATAACCAGGGTGGTTAAGGGCCTTGAGATAATCAGGAAACAATGTCTTATGAAGATAAATTCAAGAATGAATTGATATTTAGCCTTGTGAGGAGAAAGCTTGGGAGGATATGAAAATAAAATGTTCATGACTCTGTCATCTTAATCAATTTGAGGTGATGCAAGTCATGTGGTTCATCCATGTCTGGCCATCTGTGGAATTCCTCTCATCTTCTTCCCAAAATTTCACCACAAAACATCCTCCCTCAAAATGTGGAGGACTTACTTTCCCCCAACCTATAATGCACCCTGACTATCCTCGAGTCATTCCTTGCTTTTGCCATGCAACTATCCCAACTTATGATAATGATCACTTTTATAGTATATTTATATATCATATATTTATTTCATTATTTATTATATTAACTTAAATAAGAATAATGGTATTTATACAGCAGTTTAATGTTAGCAAAGTAATATATTTGTGTTACATAGGTATATAATGACTAAAATCCAGTCTTCAAGAATTTAGAGTTATTAAACAAACACTTGATTTAATTTGCCTGAGAAAAGTTAGGAGGAAAAGGTAGACTATCTCTGAGCTTCAAGGGTCAAATTTAGGTTTGATATTGGGGAAATCTTCCTAACAATCAGTGTTGTGGCAAAAGTGGCATCATTTGCCTTGGATGGTCTACTTCTTTGTAGATTCTCAAGCACAGGGTTTACTAGAGATGGTATTTCTTTTGAGTTATGACCTGAACTACTTGGCTTTTTATGATCTTGTGAAGGAAAGATTTCCCAAGGGAAACTCCAGTTAGAGAAGTTGTTAAATTCAATGTAGTAATGGCATGGAGGCTTAGATATATAAACGAGACTGTCTAGACTAGTGATGGGCAAACTTTTTAAAGAGGGGGCCAAAGAAAAGGAAATGCTCATCTTTCAGTCTGTTTCTTTTGAAGTTTCATTGTATTGTATCCTACTCATTGTATTCGTCTTGTGGCCAGATAGAACATTTCAGGGGGCCACATCTGGCCCACAGGCTGTAGTTTGCCCAACACTGGTCTAGATGGTAGATCCTTTTCTCATGCTCACCCATATGAATGTATATTATTTGGTGATCTTAGAATGAATTATTGTTGGTTTTTTTAATATTGCTACATAGTTTTCAAACTAGTATAAATCAGACTTGATAAATCTGTGCACTTGCTAATCAGTCATAGAGTCATAAAATATAACTACAAGAGATGCTGATAATAATCCATTGTCTTGGCCTGATTCTAGACCTCTAATATCTCTCTATTCAATGAATATCATTGGTTTCCTATCCTCTGTTTGGAATCAAAGACACTCAGAGGTTAGCCATTTCTCATCTGACCTACTCTGTGACGCAGGGGCACTGTGGTCCTTATTAGTCTTCTGATGAATCACTCCATCTTCCCATCCCATTAACCTGTGAGGTGCTTGAGTAGGGAACTGTCTTTTTTTCTTTCTTCAGAACACAAGCACCCAACCCACAGGCACATAGTAGATGTCTAGTACACACTTGCTGACTGACTACTTTTGCATAAAGGATGTTAAAGCAGATTGATCAAAAGAAAAATGTTGGAGTTGTATGGGCCAATAAAGGTCCTCTAATCTAATTCCCTTCCTCATAAAGAAAATGAAACTGAGTCACAGAGAGACAAAGGGATCTGCCCAACTCCTTAATTCATACTACTTCACCACAAGATATGCAGGAACTTTTCTTGGGTTGTTTTGATTTTGCTTTTGTCTGTTCTTCTGGCTAGTTCATGTAATACATCAGAGCACTGTGCTAATTAGGTTGAAGTTATGAATTAAATCCCCCTGTGGACCAGTTAGCTTTTCAGGCTTTAGACACCAGAAAGCACCAAAAATACCACCAATCACTTTTTATTGAAGTATGACCTTTTTCAAATGGCACACAAAGATGTATCAGTGAAAATAAGAATTTAGAGAGGCTAAGTGTCTAGGGCTAGGAAGGCAATTGTTATGCAGAACTCTGGTTATAGACCATGTTGAGGCATAATGATCTGGTTCTAGGGACTACATTTTCAGAAGAACACCTTTAAAGTTATATGAATCAATCAGAGAAAGGAATCCAGAATGGTGAATTGCCTTGAGGTGACAGCAATAATTTGAAGAGCTATTTTATGAGAGAAAAATTATAATTTTAGGCAGAGAGAACACAAACTCCTTGACAAATGGGAGGATTCTGTTATTGTCCTCAAATTCCCAGGGCCTAATACAGCACCTATGGGACTATTTTATTATTTTTATTTCTAAAAATCCTTTCCTTCTGTCTTAGAATCAATATTTTGTATTGTTCCAAGACAGAAGAGTGGTATGTGGTACTCAATAGGAGACAAGTGACTTATCCAAGGTGGTCACACAGCTAAGACATTTCTGAGGCCAGATCAGAACCAAGGAATTCCCATTTCTAGACCTGGCTCTCAGTCTACTGAGGCACCTATAACTGCCTCCTACACAGTGGGTTCTTGATGAAAGCCTGATGATAAAACAATTATTTTTATATATTTATATATTTATATTTATATATTTACATATATATAAATATATATATATATATATTTATATTTATATATTTATCCTGTTAATAAAACTGGGATTAAGTTGTAGAAGGCACATAGAGGAGGATTTCAGCTCAATTAAAGGGGAAAAATTTTAAAGTTAGAATTATCCCAAAGTGGATTCGACTAGCCCAGAAGGTAGTAGGTTTACTGAATTAAAGATCTTCATTGTTGTTTTCTTCTTAATTTTCAGAATAGAACAGAAAGACCAAGATATATGATAGAATCACTTACAAGTAAAACATTTTTGAAAGTCATATGTTGTATATTATCCTTTATGTGAAAAGACAAAGTATATACAAGAGATTTAATTTCATGGACAACCATCTTTATGTTCTACTATGAAAATAGATTTATCCATTTTAATTGGTGTTTGTCAAATTGAGACACACAAACACAGATATATATATATATATATATAAATACATACACATATCCATATATGCACAAACATACAGTATATTTGAAAAGTTCTTTAACCTAAAGATAGATGAATATTTTAAAAGTTTGATGTGGAGAGGACTCTTATTCAAGTATAAGTTCAAGTATATAGACTTTGAGCTTTTTTTTCCAATTCTGAGATTCTATGAATCTATGAAATCTATCTCCTGTTCTAGGGAAGACAACCCAGAATCTCTGAATGACAGATGAGAAGTCATCAGTATTACTTTTGCAAATGAAAGAAAATTCTTTTCACCTACTTCATTATAAGACCAGACTATGAGTAAATAAATATGCGAGTAAATAATTGCTTAATTTCTTTTCAAGATTACTGTGTGTAGTTGATAGAAGAGACAAGGTCATGGTCTTGTGATCTTCAAAAGGCTAATAGCCTCCAGAGATCCATACCAGGGCATGATGTCAAGCTGAGACCAGTCAAGGATCAGTTCTCAAAGAATGACTTACCAGATCCAACCTAATAGAAGAGATCAAAGCAGCTGCACTTCAACTTCCTGCCACAAGGGGGCAAATCATCCAAAGGCTATATTTATGTTGCACAGAGAAAGGAACTTGGAGAGAGAAATTACTGGCAACCTCTATGAAGTTGAGCCACTCTCCAAACAGATATTGGCGGTGGAGGGGAAAGTCTGCTCCTCTTTGGGACAAATACGTTTGAGACTCTGTTCATCCTTTATCTCTCTTTGACACTCATTATATTAATTTATATATTTGTATATATAAAATTTATAAATTATATTAATTAATGCATAATATAGTGAGACAATGTCAATTAGCTAATTGATGGTAAGATGGCCATCACCAGGAATAATTTTGGAGGGATATAATAGAAAGGGAGATCCAGTTAATAGCATTAAAATTCCATTGCTAAAAAATGAAATAAAATAAAATTCCATTACTCCTTAGGCATATTACTTTTATCTTTGAATGGAGAGGTAGCCATCAGAGATGTGAAGACCTAGCAGGGGGTCAGGTGAGTAAATTGAGAGTATCACTACATAAGCATATATGTGTTTATATTTTGACAAACACATGCTCTTCTTGACTCAATTCCTTCACTGATTAGATGACTAATTATAAGATTTTCTGCCATTATTTATTTGAGTTATGCCTCCATTCCAATGTTTTCATGGGAAGAAAGGAGTGCATGATACAAAGATCTGGATCCTGTTGTTTCATCCTCACTCACAGGATGATCTTTTAAATCACTTTTATTTAATAAAGAGAACTCACATAAAACTACATAGACATCGGGGACAAAGCTGATTGAAATCGATTAGAAAATTATCGAGAACCATCTTAAGTAAGAAAACTTTTTATGCAAAGGTATCTATCTGTGGATGCCAACTTATTTTTGAGATAATATTTGTAAAGTAAATTATTATTATTATTATTATAATTTTATATTAGAAATCTTATTATAAATCTTAACCTTATGTAATCCAATATATGGGTGATGTTGAATCATTCTCCCTAACTCAACTTTCTCCAAGGAATTGGACACAAATGAAATTATTGTCTATTCTGGCAATGACAATGCCTATACTCACTGACTGATTTTCTTCAAACCATTATCTATCACATATAAAAAAAAACACTTAAGAGGTGGAAACAAGTATTATATTTTATATTTTTTTGGATAGACAAGATATAATGGGGGGTGGGGAGAAGCAAGAATAACAACAAAAAAATACTGGGTCATTGTACTTGGAAATCAGGGCTCAAGTGTAGACTGAAATGTAACAGTATAATTACCAATCCCAGGTTACTTATTACCTCTGAGATTCAAGTCTTAATCCTATAAAATGTGAATGATAATATCAAAACCAATTTATTGTTAGGAGTAAATTTTTCATAATGGTTAAAATTCTATAACCATTTTATAATTATTATTACCTTGTGACATTTCATACTGTGATACAGCTCATATCCAGACAAACCATAGGCTCTCAACGTACAACTGTTGTTATTTTTTATTTAAAGAAAATTCTTCTCCTGATAAATATAGTCATTATAATTGTCTTTAAATTTTCATGTTTTCATGAAGCAATAATGACTATAGATTGCTGTAGGCAAGCCTTAGGGACATTTTGTGTAAGCAGTACAAGTCATAATCTCCTGGAATTTTGCCTTTATAGGAAGTTATTCAATTCTATTTCTTTCAAAAGTTCTCCAAATAAATGCAGATAATCAAAGACCTCACCCAGTTCTTTGTTCCTTCAATTCAATATAATGGAGTCCACTTTTTCTTTAAAAAAATTTTTTTTGAGCACCTACTACTTTTATGTACACTATGGGAATATAGAGGAAAAGATCACAAATAATTACCTTCTCAAAGAACTTATATTCATTACTGTCTCTTAAAAATAGTGATTTTATCTGCCTCTTGAACATTTCATAGGCAGATTAGTCTTTCACATAAGAAAAAAAAAAGAATAAGAGAGAGATGGGAATATAAGGTAAAGAAAATGCTGTTTAGACAGTATGCCAGTGAAGAAAGTGATCAGAACTAGCCTAAATTCTCACTTCTTCTAAAATATATTTATTTTTAAATTTCTTATGATAACATCCCTAAATATTAATAATATGTAAGCTACTTCTAATTGTTCATCAAAATATACAGTGCTTGCAAGTAAAAACTATAATATTTTTTGTCATCCCTCACTTTCTGTCTTAGAGTTGATACTAAATATTGGTTCCAAAGCTGAAGAGTATTAAGGCCTTGGTAATTGGGGTTAAATGACTTTCCTGGCATCATACAGCTAGGTAGTGTTTAAGACCAGTTTTGAACCTAGGACCTTCTGACTCTGGATCTGGCTCTATTCACTGAGCAACCTAGCTTGACTTTTTATTTTTATTTTTTAATTCTTTTAAAAACTTGCCTTTTCTCTTAATAGCAGTACAGGGTGTTAGTTCTAAGGCAGAAGAGTGGTGAGGAGTAGGCAATGGGGGTTAAGTGACTTACCCAGGGTCACACAGCTGGGAAATGTCTGAGGCCAGATTTGAACCCAGGACCTCCCATCCCTAAACCTTGCTTTCAAACCACTGAGCAACCCTGCTGCACCCCCTAACAACTTTTATAAACTCTAATCTTGCTAACAAATTTTTGTCTTTGTTAGCAAATTGGTACACATATTGTAAAATTGTTTTATAACAACATTAATGTAGAACTAGTAGGAATTTAAGTGGCAATGTAGAACAGTGGAATGAGTACTAAAATGGAAGTCATTAGACTTTGAATTCCAGCTCTATCATTTACTACTTCTGGGACCTTGAAAAGTTGATTACCTTCTACGTGCCCCAATTTACTCACTTGTAAAAATGAGGGAGTCATCTCAATCTGCTATGATGACCCTACTAATTTTAGAATTATGGTCCTGTTATACCAAAACTGAGACTTAGAAAAGTAAAGAAGCTAGTACCAGGTGATATATGGGAGAATGTGGCACGGGATCATCCATCATGGCATGATCACATCAAGGAAGGTGCAGCACCAAATTGCAGTATTTCAAAAGAAACATGAGATGTGCAAATTTGGAAACATCTCCTTCCCAAAAGTTGATATTGATTATTTGTGCCTAACCTGTGGTAAAGCCTTTCAAGTTCATATTGTTCTGATCACCCACTGTCAGAACAATTGTAAGTTGAACTTTGGGACCATGATGTCATTTTGGTCTTCTTCAAGTATAAAGGACAAAAATGATATAATTACAGTAGTAAATGCAAAAGTATTAAATAGACCCAGGTATTATGTCTTCAAATCTAATTTTTTTCCTATTCAATCACTTTATCTTCTGTCTTTCTACTCTTAAATCCAATAGAGACAAGCAGACAGAGAGAAAGAAATGAAAACTCTAGTATCATAGTCAATTCCATACTAATAAAATAACAGAATTTATATCAGAAAGAAACTTAGAAATCTAGTCCATTTCCATATTTTCAGCAGATGAGGAAACTGATATTCCAAATGATTTGCTGAAGGGATCAAGTTGATACCTCAACTCAAGTTCATCATTTTGGACTAGAGGTGAAACTAACTTCTCACAGACAATGTAAGTGAAATATGACCTTGCATATGTCTTAACAAGCTGAAAAAAGTTTCAAGTAAAAACCACTTGGATACTTGTTTGAGGACCACATTATTAAATGAGAAGTTCACCACAACAAAGAGGCTATGAAGTACAGAATTTTGGAGAAGCATAGAAATTCATCAATCCATTTGCTACAGGATACCATTGACGATATCAAAGAAAAGATCACCATCAATAAAAATCATCCATCTTTTGAAATGTTGAAGAATTCATTGCCTCAACTTGCACTGAGGCTGCCTAGGAATATGCTTGCATGGGCACTTTACAAATTCTTCCCCAAACATCCTTTCAAGCGAGCAAAGAGTCACTCAGCTCAACTCTCTATCACAGTCAAGGGGATCACAGAATGAACTCACGTTAATTGCTTCCTAAAATGAGTATCTCACTTGAAAAGAACATTAAGAGACTGATCATTTCTTTAGAGTCTTGTCAGCCTGAAGGAGCAGAAACCTGAGAGCAGCAGGGAGTATTCTTGCTTAATTGTTGTTTATTTTCATTGCTAACTCTACATGGGTCCAGTATGTTATTTTCCTCACTTCAAAGAAAACATATGATGCTTTTTACATTCATGTTCAATTCTATTTGTCAGTTAAATATTTTAATACGACAAAGCATCAACTGAAAAACACTGGGAGCTTATATTTGAGAATGGGAAATCCAATCGAGTTGTTTAAGAGCCTTACTCCTTCAGGCTTAGTTGCCAGAAAAAGTGGAGCCAATTCAGTGCACAAATGTATTATTCAGATAATCTCAAGAGCCTGGTTACATCTGCACTTTTGCTACCCTTTAGTTGTCATCATTCTGTTTTTATCCCTAATAGTCCTATTTTGCTTTATGTTAAATTTCTATGTAATTTCATACCCATTTGGAAGTGGGCAATTATAATTAGGCAAGATTATGAAGGGAAAGGGGAAATGGGGAGAGAGAAAGAGAAAGAGATTCTATTTCTATGCCTTATTCTGGAACAGAAAAGAGTAACTTTCAAAGGTTATGCCAGAAAATTTTGGCAGAGCTCAGATTTGGAAGAGAAGCAATGGGAAGAAAAAAGAATCCAGGGTCATAGGACTTTTATTTACATTTCACAATTAAATTTCTCTATCTCAAATTTAAACTCCCAATACTTTTAAGTTGAAGATTTATCATATTGAATTATTTAACTGATAAATAGAATTGAACACTGCTATTCACCTGTGTCAGCCTTGGCAAATCATTTAGCCTCTCTTTATGTACTTTTACAATGGATCTAACCAACCCTAGGATTCTTCCCCTAGGACTAGTAAAATAAAATAATAACAATGAAATCCAAGAAGATAAGTCATTTGGTAGGCCAATTCAATTATTTTGTTTTGCCCTAAAAATGTAATTTTATAAGTTGAAGTGTGAATTAAAATCCTGGTCACTGATTAAGGAAATTCTAGACTGAAGATGAGACACTAATATACACTAGCTCTATGACCACTGGCAAATAATGCAACCTTCCAAGAACTGGGACAGCAGACAGCTGTGTTATCAGCATCAATGGAAAGAATAAAAAAATACTGAGTCCTTTAAATCAAATAAATCATAATTTTGCATATTATATTCTCTTTACCACACCCTCATTGTGTGTACACTGAAGAAATATAAATGGATAAATGTTTTCTTTTTTATTTAAGCCAGAGAAGTCCATGACTGATCTCTAAACCTGTTGTTTTGGGAAAACAGTCTATAAACAGATCACAATAATCAATTTCCAAAAGTTAATCAATTTCATTATTATACTTTACCTGAGCTGCTATTTCCCGCTAACAAGGTTGGACTAACAGAGGATCTTCCCAGTCTACTGGATGCAACTGGTGGTCCTGGTGTTCCATCCCATTCCTGAGCTTTTATTGGCTCTCTAGAAGAGGATGCCCCATGATGGCCTCTCTCTTTGTTTTCCAGCTTTGGTAGTGGTTCTGTACTGTGGCTTCTTATCTTTAGCTCATCTGTTGGTTCTACGAGATAAATAGAATTCATATCTCATTATGAAGGAATTATTAAAAAAAATAAAAACAGGATTCCAAAAATACTATAGGTAATTTAATCTTAGCAAATGTTTTATCTAAAGGTATTTTAAGATCATGATTTTTTGTGGAATCAAGGGGAGGTTGTGTAAGATTACCATTTTGGAGCTGTGGAGGAAATGACAGTTTAATATTATAACACTTGAAATGACTTTTAGGTAGATATGGGGTGGAATATTTTAGAAACATAGTATTGCCTGTGGAATTAAGGAATCAATATTTCCCTTAACATGGAAGTTTTCTCTAATTCCTCACCAGCAGCCTTAGCCCATAAGAAATACTTCATCCACAATTATTACTGGAACTTCAGACCATGCCTAAATATGAAACTCAAAAGATAGATTTCAGGTTAATTCACTGCTAGTATTTCCATTGTTCTAATTTAATTGCTTTCCTATGCATGCCATGGGCTTGTCACTTAAGTTTCAAGTCTAACAAAAAAAGTCCTAAATATAGTACAGAAAAAAATAGACTCTATTTCTCTTTTAGATTTCCTTTTAATTTCTCATGTCCCCAAGATTAGTATGCTGTGATGTTTGGCAAATATCCTTAGCGAAAGTTAAACAAAATTATTCAAAGTATTGTATAACCAAACTTTAGGTCTCACAGCCATTATCATCATCGTCATTTTTTTTTCTAAGTGAAGAACAGTTTTTAAATTTTATGAGATTAGAACATGCATTTTTGACATCAGCATTTTTAAAAATTGAACAAATCAGGTAATATTTATTTTTGAGAGCATGTTTTCCTGAGAAAAATTTCCTACTCAGAATAAACATTAAAATATTCAAAATATCTTTTAGTAGATAAAAATGAAAATTATATGGAATATATTACATGTGATGCATTGAATTTCTTTTAAAAAATTAAACTTTTAGAATAATGAACTGGAGGAATTCCACGTGAACTGGAAAAACCTCCAGGAATTGAAGCAGAGTGAAAGGAGCAGAACCAGGAGAACATTGTACACAGAGACTGATACTCTGTGGCACAATTAAATGTAATGAACTTCTCTAATAGCAGCAGTGCAATGATTCAGGAGAATCCAGAGGAAATTATGAGAAAGAACACTATCGACATCCAGAGAAAGAACTGTGGGAACAGAAATACAGAAGAAAACATATGATCAATCATGTAGTTTGATAGGGATATGATTAGGGTTTTGATGCTTAAAAAAAGTTTAAAAAGGTCACTCTATTGCAAATATGATTAACATGGAAATAGGTTTGGAACAATGATACATGAATAACCCAGTGGAAATGTCTGTTAGCTTCAGGAGGGGGGGAGGAAAGAGCAGAGAGTGGGGAACATGAATCATGTAACATGGAAAATTTTTCTAAATAAAAAAATTAAAATAAAAAATAAATCTTTAGCTTCTGTCTTAGAATCAATAATAAGTATTGGTTCCAAGGTGAAAGAGCAGTAAGGCAATCAGTATTAAGTAACTTGCCAGGGTCACATAACTAGAAAGTGTCTGAAGCCAGATTTGAAACCAGTCTCCTGTTTTTAAGTCTAGCTTTTTATTCACTTGGCCACCTAGCTGCCCTAGCACACTGCAATTTAAACAAAGGAATGTGGGGGATGATTAACATCTATATTTGACATTTTTTCAGACCTATTGAGAAAAAAAAACAAATTAATATTAGTAATGAATTTTCTTAAATAAGAATTATAGAAATATTTGTTGATTTCTTTGAAAGGTAAGAAGTTTATTAAACCATGCAGCTTATTTTTTCAGGAAATGGCTATTTTAGTCAATAAATGTATCATCTATTTTACTGCATTCATCATTAGGTCTACTGATATTACCTGTCAATCAATAAATGTATGCAATTAATTTAGATCCTTTTCCATTTAACATCTTGAAAATCACACCAAAATATAGATTCATATAAAACCTGGAACCTTTGCAAATGCCACGTTAATCAAGAACACAGAGGAAAATGGTTGCTTTGGAGAGAGGATCATTCATTATTTGTTAACATAACCAGACAATCCTGAATAAACAAAGGGTATTTCATGAAATTCTGTTCTAGTATCCAAAATTCAAAATCCATAATCCAAAAGATTCATATGCCACATCAGTCATCCAAACAGCTTAATGATTTGAATAAGATGCTTTTATGTCTGTGATTTGTAACTGCATCTATTACTTGAAATTTCACGCTCTCACACAGGACTCCCTTCATTATAAGAGGTGTGTTCTAATTGTCCGCAAAACAATAATATCAAAATGACCACAGTTCTGGTGGCCGACCAGAAATCCTGTTCTCTGCTTGATGTAAATGATCCTTCTGAATTTCATCCCTTATCCCTTATCCCTATTGATTTAATCAGCAATAACAAAATTTCTCCATTTTATTTCAATCATTAAAAAATAGAAATGATTAAAAGTGATTAAAATTAATTAACTGGATAGAAAAGACATAATTTTATAAGGGATAACTGAGACATCTGGTAAATATTATTCTCATGGGATTGTGGGATGTTCGTGATGGGAGGATACTTAGAGACTATTTTGTACAACTGCTTCACTTTATATGTAGGGAAACTGAGGCTTAGAAAGGAGAAGTAATTTGTCTTAGGCTGTACAGCTGGTTAGTTTCAGAGCCAAAACTACTACCCAAGGTTTTTTGACTCCTGATACAATACCATTTTCCCTCACCTACATAGATGAATCATCATGCATTGAAATTTATAGCTAATTAATAATCGCTCATATACAAAAAGCGCTATAAGATTTGCAAAGCACTTCACAGGAATTCAATTTAATTCAAGAAACATTTAGAAAACACCTACTAAGTGACAGACATTCTACTAAGTGCTGGGGATAAAAATTAAAATAAGAAATATAACCCCTCCACTCAAAGAGTTTACAATCTCCTGGGGAAAGACCACACACAAAGGAGACTGTAAACAGAGGATGAAAGGTCTAAAAATGGAAAATAGAGAAGAATTAGCTGGAGAGTTCAGATCTATCCCGCTAATAAAGGGGAGGTTTGGGAGGAATTTAGTACTCCACCCTCCAGACCTCCAATCAGAGGAAAGAGGAAGCTGAGGGAGTTGGGGAAAAAATTGAATGCCCAGAGCTGTTAGGCAATGTGAGGATGAGATTTTAGGGGACCGGTTGATCCTGGATGGGACATTATGTTCTTTGAAGTTCAAACCAAGCAGAGCTGCAAATACTATCTCATTTAATCCTCACAACATTGGAAGCAAAGCATACACATGCTCAGTTCAGGAAACTGAGGAAGATGGAGATTAAATGCCTTGACCAGGATCTGTATACAGATTTGAACTCATGTGCATAAGAAATTACTTGTACAATATAAATTAATCCATTGAATTAAAAGTTATTGCTAGTAGAGTATCCAGGTGATGGATCTGGAAGTAATCAAAAGGAAAACACTGTGGATTAGAATAAAAGGATCTGGTTTGAATCTCTCTCTTCTTTTTTCTGTAACTTTGGCCAACTCATTTCAGCACACAGGACTTCAGATTCCATTTATAGAAAATGAGGATGGTTGGATTAGAAAGTTTCTAGTCACGTTGGAAGAAGGAAGATTTTGGTTCATACCTTGACTCTTACAACCGATATTAGCTATGTGGTCAAGTATCACTGAGAGTTTTCAGAAAGCACTGATAAAAGGGTATCTCAGATGTCCACAGGAATGATCAGGACTGATAAACTCTCTTATTTCCTTGAAAATTATATGGGAAACTAGTCTCCTTTACTGATAAGTTCTTTGCAAACAAGTTTCTGATTGGTGTCCCTGGGTCAAGAAGGACCAGAATTCTACTAATACCAATTACCATCCATTTAGAACAATGAATAGAATATTTTGCAGGAAAGGATATGAAATCCTGAAATCATTACTGAGGAAACAGCATCAATATCCCACTAAATATGAAATCAAAAGCTGTCATATCATAGTAATGTCTGGTATATTGTGAGAATCTTATAGCTCTTGCTTTTAAACCTTAAAGTGTTATATAGAAGAAAATCACTGTTATTCTCCAACCCAGCTCTATTTGCTACAAAATAAATTCTAATCAGAGCCATCTGTACAACATAGAATCTTTCAAAAGTGCTTATTTTATACAACAAAACTATTTTATTTAGTCTTAAGAGGGATGAAAATGGGCCAAATCTCTTCTTCACTTCCTCTCACCCCATAAATGATCTATAATTTTGATCGTTTAGATACAATAATGATCAACTTATGCTGTGGGTGCCAAAGATGGCAAGGAGAGCGTTCTCTGTGGGCACTCAGCCACCCTACCTCCCCACTGCTCTCCCCTGAATTGTTACTAAAAAGGCAGAGGGTCTCCAGTGGAGCTGTTCCCTTCCCCTCTCCACTGCACCTGATGACATTTTTTCATACCACCCAGCCCCCTGCCCAGCAGCACAATGGAAATGCACAGGGGGTGAGGTAGGTGGCTCATAGGCAGCAGAGGTGGAGGGGAGAAGAGCCCTCAGACCACTCCTTTTCCCCTCTCTACATTCACTGAAGACATTCTTTACTTCACCCACCCTTCTGTCTAGCAGCCCAATGGGAGTGTTTTCTCCCTCCCTTATGTATAGTAAGTGGTGGGGCAGGGCATACCCAGCATGTGGGGGGAAAGTCACAGCACTCTGTCTTGGGGTTCACCATTAGTGGTTTAGAACTTTAAGAGTGGGAACACCGTTTGTTGATGTAGGGATTGTGACTTGCATTTGAAGCACTGTGTAGAGGTCAAAGAAATAAAAATCATTTGCCCAGCAACACATAGAGAGCTAATATCAAAAACAGGAATTGAACAGAGTCAGCCTGATCCTCACTCCAGCATTCTATACCCTTCATTTTATAGGTGTATATCTATAAATGTAAATGTTTATGCATATTAGCCCTTTATCTTCATCTCAAGATAGTGAGAGAAAAGATACAAAATGAAGGTATCTTAAAAATGAGACAAACATCACCAATTATATATAAATTACCTTTTATAGAGGTAATTGATAGAATGTAACATGCTTTGGATGATACAATACATGTGTGTACAGATGCATACAGAATATATGTTAAGGCACACATTGCATGCAGACACACGTGCATGTATTAACATATATAATGTGTCTATTAAACACATATATGATACATTTGTAGTGTTATTTGGTCATTCCAGTCATATCTTTGTAATTCTGCATGGGGTTTTCTTGGCAATGATATAGGAATGGTTTCCATTTCCTTCTCTAGATAGGATTCATATGTAATATGTATTATGCATAAATATATTATATGCATCATATATAGTATTAGAACTAAATGGATATTTATGTGTAAATTATTTTTATGTGTGTGTGAGTGTCTGTGTGTGTTTGTGTGGTTATTTGTGTGCATGTAACAGTGTATATATGGCTGCTCTTAGTATTAGAAAATACAGAATGCCCCTTGGAATCGCCTATCCATCTTAATGAATTCTTGGGTCTGATCCGAATTTTTCTGGATAACGTAATTTATCTTTTCAGAACTTTCACATAGGTTCCAGATCTTTGAAACTTGTGCAAATAATTTCATGAGATTGTGGAGAAGACAAATGTCATGGGTATTGGTCTAGATTTTCTTGATTTATATGTAATTTTCTTTTGAGGAACTTCAATATAGTGTTATTGAGAAACTAATAAGAGCTAAAAATGAAAAGCAGATTGGATCAGGCTATAATCTCCAGCAGTGCATTATGTCACCCAAACCATTGTTATTGAATAATATTTATCAGGAACTCTGAACAGCAACAGGAAACAAAGAAGGTGCCAAGTTATTTCTCTCAGGCTCATTACAGAGATTTGCTTTGATATTCTTAAGGGTTATAAGTTGCCAGAAGAAGGAAAAGAAAGCAAGCTTATGATGGAAAAGTCAGAGTGCTTTGTTTTCTTTTACTCATTCAGCCAATGGAAGATGTTTCTATTTTATTCAAGCCCCTGAAAGAAGAACAATGACCAGGAATTTATCCTGGTTTCCCCAGATCAAGTGTTGGGAGAGATTCCCATAAGTCAACTTTTTAAAGACAGATTTAGTTTGGGAAGGGAGAGACCTCATGTTGCAAGATGGAAATTCTCATGTGGAGAGGCACCTTAGGATTCCTCAAGGTGGGTTATTTGTGGAAATATTGTGATACCTTTGTAAAAACATGAAAAAAAAATTAAGCAAAACTAACAAGCTATACCTGATTCTATAGGCAATATTCTATTACAATAGACCTCTACTCTCCAAAAGACAAACAAATAGTTATCATCTCTTCTCAGCAATCAAGGTTGCTCATTGCAATGCATTCCAGTTATTACTATAGTCTTGACCCCATGGTTCACCAATTCAACTCCACAGTATGCTTCCCTTATCCTATTGCTAGCCATTCCTTTTTAAACTTCAACCCTGATTTACCCTACTCTACTTTCTCCATTCATATTTATATGCTCTGAATTTTGCTGGATAAAGTCAAATAACTAGTCTGACTAGATCCTCTTTCAAATGTTATCTGAACTCAATGGGGCCCTCACTACAGAACAGTAATTGTGATAACCTATCTTGAAAGGTTATTTGGGGATAGACAGTCCCCAAATAGTCTAAACCTTCCTCCTCATACCTCAGCGAGCACCTCTGATTTCTCCTCCTTAATAGTGGACCTTACATTCTAATTAACTAGAAAAAAAATTACCTAATGAGAACCTTATCTTCTCTATGTATTGTATTATATAGAATGTACAACATTATACCCTTGACTAAGAAATTAATTTGTGTTTGATTTTTCTTCCTTACTAAGTAGCACAGTCCTATAAATATAGAATGCTTTTAATATACATTTGTTGAAATTTTGAATGAATCCTAAAGGAGTAACGATGATTAAATAGGGGGCTCTGAAGCCACCAGCTAGTTTTACAGAGACAGATGGGGGAGACCTATATAATACTTATTAATTTTAAAGAACTTGTGATATTAGTATTGTTATACCCATTTTACAGATGAGAACCCGAAAACTCAAAGAGGTAAAATTACTTGCCCCAGGACACATTGGCAGTAAATGACAAAGCCAGCACACTACCCATCGGAGTACAAATTGAGGTCTTTTAACAGTATTGTGACTGCTCCCTAAGTTGTGAAGTCCTTAGAGTGGTGATGGCAAACCTATGACATGCATGTCAGCACTGACATGCCTAGCCATTTTCAATGAAATGTGGCTGCACACAGCCACATACAGAAAAGTATGGGGCCACATGCCGAGGATGAAACATTTGCTGTAATGTAGTATAGACACTCTGTGCACTATAGATGACAATTCTACCTATATTAATTTATCTATTTTGGTTTATTAAATACAATTATATGTTAAAATTATACATTTTTGTTATTTAAACTGTAAATATCATGAAATTATGTTTTTTTCCCTTGATATGACACATCACCCAAGTTATGCTTGTTTTTTTGGCAAATTTTGACACAACAAGCTCAAAAGGTTGCCCATCATTGCGCTTAGAGCCAAATCAAATCTTTCTCTTTGGCAAATCATTATTGAAATAGAGCAAGTAGAATTTTATTCCTTCAGTTGAAGGCCTTGATTCTCCTTAAAATGTAAATACATCTGTTACTAGACCTTAATTTATTATCAACCATTTTTAACTTCTTGGAGAGCACCTGTGATTTCTTTAGCATAAGGAACTCTCTGATGAAGAAACTTCTACCAGTTTTGACTAGCACTAACTATAATGGTTTCCTTAAACACTCTTAAGTTTAAGTGGCTTCCCTAGAGAAACCTAGTCAGTATATAAGAGGCTAGACTTGAACTCGGGACTTCTTAACACAGAAGGTAATATTTTGTTCACTACACCATGCTGCTTCCCAACAACTTATTTTACAGTGCATTAAAATTTGAGAGCAAGTAAATGATTTTGGACAAAAGATAGAAGAAGGCTAAGTATCTAAGGAGGGGTACAGCATAGGGTATAGATGAAGAAACTGGAGCACCAAGCATTGGGTCCAGAGCTAGTGTCCAAGGCAAGACTTGAAATCAGGTATTCCTGATACCAGTTAGAGCACTTTATCCATTGTACCATCTAACTATCTTGACATACTTACCATGTATCTGAGTTTATATTTGAACTCAGATCTTCCTGACTTCAGGGTCTGTACTCTATCAGTTATGTCTCTAGCTGCTATTAAGCACCTCCTATGTGAATGTTACCAGGTCCTAGGAGTGATAAAAATACTAGATAAAATGTTATTCCTGTCTTCATGGAGCTTATAATCTAATGTATAAATAATGAAATAAGACCTATAAATGTCCAGGGTCATACAGCTAATAAATGTTTGAGACCAGTTTTGAACTCAGGAAGGTGAATTTTCCTGAACTCTGGGCATTCTATCCACTGTGCCACCTATCTTAGATAGTTTTATGAGTTATTATAGTAAAAAAAATATATTTATCAACTGGTGACCAATCTGTTGTTGATGAATCTCTCTGAAGTTAAGTTGGTCGTTGGATAGATGTACCCAGACCCCGATTAGATAAAGAGAATCAAAGCCCAAACTAGGGCTTAGTGACTACAGCTTTAAGCTACATACATGGATAGTAGAAGGCCTTCACAACTCTTTCTGTCCCTTATTCAGAACAACAGTGAGATGAATTCTTAAGTTATAAAAATTAGTGTAAATAGAAAGCTAGCATATGGCGGAATGGAGAGCACTGCTATCCCATCTGAATTTGCTCCTTTCTCCACATTTGGTGACCTTGCTAATAGAAGCCTTGCACTCATCCACTGTGTTTCCCACTCCAATATCAACTGAGGTCCCAATTAATGCCATTTGACCACAATATGATTTGTACTATTTGTTCCAGATTTAAAAATTCATATTCCGGACACTGAATAGCCTGTGTCAAAACTACAAAGCCAAACTGGACTTTAGGAGAAGATCTCAAACTTAGTTTTCTGAAAAAGTGAGAAATAAAGTAGTGAAGCAAAGCAAAGGAAAGGAAGGGAGGGAGAGAGGGAAGGGAGAAAGGAAGGCAACATATTCATTAAGGAAAATTCACAGTAAAAATGATAGCAGGAGTGGAGAGAAATACCAGTTTATGTAGTCAATGAATTTACCAGAAGAGGAGGAATTCATCAGGCCTTGAAGTGATGAACCTAGAAAACTGGTTAGTCAACAAACATTTATTTATTTGATCATTCTATTTACCAAGCACTGTGTTAAATGCTGGGTATATACAAAGAGTCAAGACAGTCAATGCCCTTAAGAAACTCACAATCCAATGAGGAAGACAATACTCAGACAAACATATATAAACAAGCTATGTACAAGAAAACTAGCAAATAATTAAGGGAGAGAACGCACTGGAATTAAGAAAAGTAAGGAATGGCTTCCTTCCATAGGTGGGATTTTAGTGGGGACTTGAAGGAAACCATGGAAGTCAAGAGATGGAGATGATGAGGGAGAGCATTCCAGGGTAGGAGACAGCCCAAGAGAATTTGCAGAGCTGAGAGGTATAACCAGTCTGGTGAAGGATGACTAAAGCAGAGAGAACATATATTTTAGTCAACTCTGGGCACCACTAGGTTCCCAGAAACCAAAGTAAAGAGGTAACTAAGAATTAAATGAGCCCGAACTCCTTTTACTATAGGTCATGAAGGCAGTAGCTTGCATTTATGGGGACAGAACATAGATTGCAAAAATCAGAAAACAAATATAAAGAAATTGTATTGACATGTAATCTGGAAAAAATAATTCCTAATAAAAAATTTGACATACCAATCTGCAAAAGTATCAATAATCCTTTTTTTAATGCAAAAAGATCATCTGATCTTAGTCTGATGTCAAAAGTCATTGACTAAGAGAAAAAAAGGCAAGGTGATTTTCAAAATTCATGAAATATCTTCTCCATTGTCAGAGCTGAAAAGTCTGCATTTTGAAGCTGAACATCATTATGGAAAGTATTCTTATTGTTCAACAATCCATTTTTACTGCAAAATAGAGTATGAAAATGCAAATGTCTAGCTATAATTTATTACATTAAATATTTATGGCCAGAGTTCACCAAAACATCAATGTTATCATGCTAATGCTTAAAGCCTTGCCCAATGCAATTTTCTTTCTCTATGTGGGACTATGCCATTCATCCAGATAGAGTCATTCCAATGGCTGGGACATCACACATTGAAGAGGAAAATGACTGATAAAAAATTTCCCAGCATGCACATAATTTTTAAATAATTGATTTAAGCATTTTTAATGGGAAAGCTCTCATAACCTTGGTAGGGAGTATATGTGCAACTTTTTCTATAAAATTTGAAACTTAAATGATGACAATAAACTGTATAGAACCTTCCACTCACAAACCAAGCCGGACTGTCCAATGAACAGAAGGTTGTCTACTCACTGGGGATGCTTCAGTGCAGTGGTTCCCAAAGGGTTGTTTGAGGTCCACCAAGGATGTTGGGGGCACTTTCAGAGGGTCCTCAAGGTCAAAATTATTTTTATAATAATACCAAAATGTTTTCATTTCTAATATAGTAAATATTTATAGACATAACCCATATAACTGAAAGTTCTTTGTGGATTCCTCAATAAACTTTAAGAGTATAAAATGGATCCTGAGAGGAAAAGGTGAGGCTCTTGAGTCACAGTCTTACATAGGAGCTTCCTGTGTTCTTGTAGTATATATATATATATATATATATATATATATATATATATATATATACTACATATATATATATGATAATTGAGAGAGTTCTTAATTAGAAGACAAGGGAGTAGATTTTACTCTTAGCTCCTAACAGCTGAATGGCTTTGAGTCTCACTACAATCCCCAATTGTTTCCTCATTTTAAAGATAAGGAAACTGAGACTAAGAGAAAATAATTTACTTACCTAAGTCAAAAAGCTTATTATCTAAGGAATGATTTATCTCTAATAATGCTGGACTCCAAGTCCCAAAGTACCCACTATTCCACCTAGGACTTCTGAGCTTAACTTTCTATTAAACCAATTAATAATGATATTTTGAACCACTTTATAATCGAAGTAGGATCAAAAGTCACAATGTATTCTGTATGAGTAAGTGACTACCTAAAAAGTCTAGTGAAATTGGGGGGAGGGTAGGGAATGTCTAAGAAGGCAGAAAAAGTAATATTAATACAAATATCGTAGGTTGTGATCTTGTGATGTTGGGAGGTTTTAAAATTTTATCATCAAGGAAACTTTTCATTGTGACATGTAGGTAACTGGATTCTTGAAGGACATGTCAATGGAGCACATTTATGTCAGGTTCTACTCAAGTGGGATAACCATCTAGAAATTGCCTCTAAGCTTTGTTGTATAAAGACCAGTGTTTTTCAGAGAGGCTTATTACTAGTTTTGTTCAGATTTATTTTTCTTTGTTTTTTGGTTTTTTTTGGTGGGTAGTGTCATAGAAACTCAGACACTAAAGCACTGGTGGGTTTTGAACTTGACAAACAAAAGCGTATATCCGTGATGAATCTTCAAAGCTGAGATAACATGCATTGGGAATATTTTGGGGCTCAAAACTAAGATCCACAGAAGTGAGAGTAGGGGAAGCAGAGGAGAAAACATCAAAAAAAAGACACAAAAGCAGCATACAAAAATATAAAACAAAATCTATGCTTTACAATTAACTGATAGGAATCAGTAATAAGCCCAGGATTTAGGGGCTGTGTCCAGATAGGAGTGGATGTGAACAAAAGATTTCAGTTGCTCAATTCACTATAGCTTTTCTTCCTAGCATCAGGAGCAATAGGGTCTCTGAAGTATCAGCCTCTCTGCCTGTGGAGCCAATTTAATGAGATACAGTGAATTGGAACACCTAGATGAGAGTGCTTTTGATTTTGCCACACATTTATGGAGATGTCATGGACATTGATGAAGACGTTGGCTTGAGACTTACTGAGCGTTGGGCTTGAGCTCAGTGAGTATAATTTATGATCCAAGTACATGAGATTCACACTATACCGTGGTTTGGGGAATCTAAGCCACTAGACTGTCTTAAAACTGATATTACTACATGAATGAAAGGAGGAAAAGAGGGACTGGAAGGTTATATTGTTCTACATGTTCCCACTTCCATCAGAGGAGAGGTAGCAGAGTATGTACTGCCAAGTTCAAGCAGTCTGACCTGGATCTTCTGCCCCGAAATGGGTTTTAAGACTGCGTTAGATTTAACCCCTGTGTGGTTCTCCCTCTGGAAGGCACAACGACCTCTTTAGAGATTCTCCCTGGCAGAATAATTGATTGATTCATAGATTTAGACTTAGAAGATACTAAAGCACTAGCTCATGTTGGAGCCTGAGTGGCAACAAGAGCTGGGGTATGTCTTGCTTCAGGAAAGACATGGAGGATAGGATAAAATATTGAAATAAAGAGTAGTCAATACTGGAGAAAACTGTCAAATATCTCTGGTTGCCTGGTTTTTCTTTGAATTAATAAACAAATCAGAGGAACAAGGGAGAAATTACTTGTCACTTATCAAGAGGAGAACAGTTTATGACCAAAAAAGAAAGTCAAATCCAATTAGATACATTTGTTAAGTACCTATATATGTGTCTGGCTAGGTGATTCAGTGGATAGAGTGCTAGGCCCAAAGATAGAAAGGCCTGAGTTCAAATGCAGCCCTATATACTTACTAGCTCTATGACAATGGTCAAGTCACTTTTTCCTGTTTGTCTCAGTTTCCTCAGTCATAAAATGAACTGGAGAAGGAAACAACTCAAAAACAACAAAAAAGGTATCTGACACATCGTAGGTTCTATATAAATTCTCATCCTCTCCCTCTACTCCAGTCAGAAAAGATAAAATAAAAAAAGAAAAGAAAAGATAAAATGCTCCCCAGTTTTCTCAACTATAACTCAACTTATTAAACATTCTACTATAGGAAGATGTCAGTTGAAAATCCCTTCCTATTCTGACATTCTGAAATCCTGTTATTTCTATGGTTTGGTACAACAGATAAAGTGCTGGCCTTGGAATTAGAGGAAGTGAGGTTCAAATCTTAATGTACTAACAGTCTGACTAAAACCTGTCAGGGTTTCAGTTTCCACATCGAGATCAGAGATGCTAAACTAATTTATGATATTGACCTCATAGGGTTGCTATAGACCTTTAAGTGCCTTCCTATGTTTGCCTATTATCATCATTATAATTTTTTGTAGTAAACCTTTTAACATGAAAGCAGGAATTATCATCACCACCTTTATCAGGTCAGATTCTGTGCTGTGGACATTATATTTAGATTCCAGCATATAATCACTTCTTTATTATTTAAAACCCACTTTCCTTTTTGTGAGCCAGCTATCTGCTTTGTAACTTCTTCACATTTTACCTGACTCCCTCTTTTCAACGCTTATCTCTCCCTCCAAACACACACACACACACACACACACACACACACACACACACACACATATATATATATATATTCATGTGAACACACACACACATACACGCACACATTTTCTCATAGATAGAAGGGTAACAAGCCTCTCCATAGAATCTAAAGATAGTTAATTGTGTCCTTGCACATCATTGTTGCTCTATAAAAGCATGTTGATATGAATTGTTCTTTGGTTACCAAGAAATCACTGAAAGCTTAAAAGAATTACTTTATTGGGATTGCTAGGTGAACACTTCCTAGCTGGGTGAACCTGGGTTAGTCACTTCACCCCAGTTGCCTTGCCCTTACTGCTGCTCTTCTCCCTTGGAACTGTGTAAATAGAAATTTGATACCCCTGAACTACATTACCCGGCATCCCTTCAAGGTACATCCTCTCTTGGCATCCTTGGGTTTTGGGAAATAAATTTGCTGGAAACTCCGCCCTCAGAGAGGCTCTGCTTGAAGGCTCTGGACTCTCTCCTGGGTTTGTGGTCTGGGAAGTTTCTTTACTGAGGCTATTTTTTTTCTTTGCTTCAAGTTTTTATTATTAATCTTATCAAAATAATACTCATAATATTTTGGATATTAATTTTTTAATCTTACAGAACCAATACTTAACCATTCGCAGATAGAAGTTATTTTTTTAAATTCCTTCATTACTGTTGCTTTTAAATATGGCTAAAACATTATTTAGGATGGAGGGCTAGACATGCAATGAATCTGAAATTTAGCGACATTAGTGCTAGGGGTAGGCCTTTGAGACAGTTGTCTAAGTACTTTAATTAAAAATACCATCTTTCCCTTTTAAACTTTGAAAGGAAGAAAAGACTCTTCACAGGTAGGTAGGAGGTGTGTGGGCAGTCAAATACATGCACAGGTGTGATCAACTTTAATTAAGATACAAATCACTTTTCAGCAGATGGAAGAAGGTTTCAATATTACTTAAGAGAATAATAGACAGGCAGACACTAAAAATATTAATGTGGCAAGAAAACCACATACTTTCCTTTCTTTTTGAAAGATATGATTCTAAGAACATATTTGTCAGTGTTATGACCACTGGTTGAATATTTAAGAAGTTTATCATATATGGAGAGATGTGAATTTCCAAACTCTAAGCACACAAGGAACTTTGATTATATTAGTTTTATGATTCCTTTACAGGAGGGAGGAACTCCATGGCCCAGAACTTCCCAAGGTGCTGACAACTTTGGCACTGGTAGAATCTCCAAAATTCTCTTTTAATTTGGAGATGAACCCCTGGATTTCTCTAATACTTTTGCTCTAAGGCACTTGTTTTGAGTTCACTATATGGAGGGGGTAAGATATAATGATAAATTCCTTCTCTACCAACTTTACCTACCCACCCCTAATTATTCTCAGGGAAAAGTGCAAGGAAGAAGGTAAAAAGGCTGGGACTATTTTCTTTGAGGTTGAAAAATAGAGATAACTCTTAACAAAAACTCTTCTCTTAAAGAGTCCCACCCAATGAAATCATCTTGGGAGCAGCTCCAACCAATTCAGTCTAAAAAAGAAATATCTTTTCAGCTCTTGAAATACCAGTGGTCATTTCCATATATCATAGTGATATAAGTATGATCCACATTCCAAAATCTCACCTCTATCTAAAAGCATTATAGCAACCAGGTCATCTTACATCTATAAAGGACAATCCCAATCAACTCTCTTTTTTAATTTAATTTAATTTTTTAAAAATCCTTACCTTCTGTTTTGGAATCAATACGGTGTATTGGTTCCAAGGTAGAAGAGTGGTAAGGGTAGGCAATGGGGGTCAAGTGACTTGCTCAGGGTCACACAGCCGGGAAGTGTCTGAGGCCAGATTTGAACCTAGGACTTCCCATCTGTAGGCCACCAGACTACCCAGCTGCCCCTCACATTAATTTTAGGGAAAGAACACCCTCTCATAAAGCTCAGTTACAAAAGAATAGAGAAAGCGATTAGGGACAGAGTATTCCACTTAGAGACCAGATTTGCCTTCATTCAAATCCTGGCTTCAATATTACCTGTTAAAGGAGCATTTGAAAAATTACGCAACTTTTCAAACAAAATTTATTTAGACCTAAAATGGGTTAATAAAGCTTGTGAAATTTAATTCATTGGGTTGTTGTGAGGAAACTGCTTTGTATTATTTGAAACATTACATAATATAAATTATTATGATGATGATTTTACAAGGAAACAAAACTAGAAGGTCTACATAAGTTACGGTTTCAGAATCTGGAGTCTGTGAGATGAGTCTTCTTGATTCCAAATCCAGTGTTCTATATGTTATGACACCACCAGGTGTGTTATTGGAAATTTTGGGGTCCTTGAACTACATTTCCCATGATCCCATTGGCTTCCTGTCATTACATGATGATGTTGACAGTTACATGATGACATAGACAGGAGGATAAAATTGAGTGGCTGGATTTGTTCTCTCCCTTTTGCTCCTGATCCACCATGGAGGTGACAGGCAACAGAGGGCCTTTTGAGTAGCCTAAGCCAGCATGGCACATTGCTTTATTTTCTATTGACTACTAATAAATCTCATAAAACCATAATATTTTTAAAGTTATCCTTTTTTATATTCATTTTATTTCTTACACAGGGTGCCCTATCTACTACTTATTTGACAATATAATCTGGCAGATTTCTGAGAATTTTACTCCTTGTTACAAAACAAAGAAAGAAAAAATACTTTTAGTTACTCCCTATTGTACCTAAGAAGAAATAGAAACTCATTGGCCTATAAAATGAAGTTTTTCATGGTCTGATTCTGACCTCTCTTTCTGGGTGTATTTCACATTATCTTGCTTTACCTACTTTATATTAAAACAATATTTGATTATTAGCTTGGATTGGATTGGAACTCAAATCTTTTACCTTTCAGTAGTGGGTATAAGGTGTCCCTCATGCCTAGGATTTACACCCATCTCACTTCTACCTATCACGACCCATATTTTTCTTCAAAGCCAACTTTAGTTGCTATTTCCAATAAAAAGTCTTCTCAGAATCACTGTGCTCTCCCATCCACTATGAAATTACCTCCCATTTACTTATCACTCATGTGATGATCCTTATGGTAAAATATAAATTCCTTTAGATTAGGGGCTATTCGTTATTTTATCTTCATATTTTATACACAGTATGTTCTTAATATATGTTTATTGAACTTTATTTCAATCTATTTCATAGAATAATAAAACAAAGATTTTTTTAATATTAAAATGTGATGCTATGGAAAAGGTGTTTGGTGTGAATTGGAGACAGCCTAGCTATTCTATTTTCCTGTCCAAGAAGAGATTGCAGGAACTTACTTTCATTGGCTGGAGAATGCCAATACTTTCTCAATGTGAGTGTTTACAGCTCTGAAATTAGCACATGCTACAAATCAGGACTTGGTTTGTTTTGCTGATTGTCTAGACTTAAAAAAAAGAGATAGAAGCATATTGAATGTGCATATTTATAATAATGAATATTAATAATGATGCTGTCAAAAGTGCATGCTGTGTATATTTATTTCTGGAGATCTGGTTGTTAAACTTTTGCCAGCACACCTGTTTCTGAATGAAATACTTTAGGCTTCAGTTTCACAAATTGTCCAAGGAAGGAGTTGGACAGCATCATTTTAAAAACTCTAAACTTATGATGCTAAGGCAAATCTAGAAATAGATCTTCTGGCTTCAGTCTCCATATTCTTTCTAGGACCAAATGAAGGGGAGATTTATTTGCTTTAGTGTAGATTTTTAAGACCTTATTTTAATTCATCTTTATGCTACTCTCAGAAAATTCTTCTAACTCCAATTCTCCTTATCTTGCTTTAAACAGAATTGGCACATAACTGCAGCCACAGTTCCCCTTGTTATAATTATTATTTATACCCAGTGTCAGACTTACAGTGACAACCACATAAGATATCTAATGGAAGCCATAAAGCAGTCATAATCTTGGTCATTTCTGCGTTCCTATCACTACTCCCTTAATGGATATATGGCTAATCTTGTTGAATTTTGAAACCTTGACTTCCTTTAGCCCAAAATATGGTTACTTCTTACCCTGGTGAACCTTTGGCTTCTTGTTACCCAACTTAAACCACTGACACTTTTCCACTGTCTTGACCTGGATACCATACCCTCAATACTGGATAGCTCTTGATCTCATAAACTCTGGGAGGACAGGTCCATTTTGTTTGTTTGTTTGCATTGTTTTTTATTCTTAGTACCTACCACAGGGGCCTGTTCATGACTGGCACTGGATTATATTGGATTGGATCTGTAGATTCTCATACACTCCTACTCCTTATTTCCCCTTGATCAGATTTGTCCAACTCTGGCCCCAATATACCCCTTCATAACAACAAACTGATCATTTCTTTTTAATTGAATGCACAGTTAAGTTTATGATTTTGTTTTAATTTTAAAGAATGAAAGGATAAATCTTAACTTAATAATAATAAACTACATATGAAATTGCTAAGATTCAAGAGAAGAATGAAAAGAAAAGACCTCTTGTGGCTAGCATCCACATGAATTCAAGAAATAGTA
This sequence comes from Gracilinanus agilis, assembly GCF_016433145.1. Taxonomy (NCBI): domain Eukaryota; kingdom Metazoa; phylum Chordata; class Mammalia; order Didelphimorphia; family Didelphidae; genus Gracilinanus; species Gracilinanus agilis. The sequence goes on along the minus strand of NC_058132.1, from coordinate 623,560,773 downwards.
TGTCAATAATGTTAACAATAAATCATGATGATTAAAAAAAATAAAAATAGAGGATGCCTGATGATGATTGATAAGGGAGCTGTCAACAATTATTGTAGAAGAGTTGATCAATATAGATTATGAAAAGAAATAGTTGAACATACAACATATAACTACAGGTTGAAAATGTTTTCCTGTACCAAATATTTAGAAAGGTACAAACTCTTCATCAGATCTATAGATCAGAAGTTTCCTAAATTTCACAAACTGAAAGATATTATATCTCTATAGTGTAGCAGACCTTCAGATACTCTTAAAATTCATACTGTACTATAACTGTATCATTGATTATAAACGTAATTGCTGACCCTGAAACGCTGATTTATAAAATTCTAACATGAGGAACAATGTCTTTACTAGTTGCTAGCATGTTAACATTCACTTATACCCAGAGATAAAAATAAACAATTTCAAAATATAGAGACCTAGTAGAAAAAAAAACCAACAAACTGACCCATATTGGAGCAAGATGAGGTGTGTATTACTTTGATCACCCAGTTAAGCTTATTTCCAGATATTTTCATTTTATTACAAGAGACACTTATCTTTTCCACCTACACAATAATGTACAGAATATTAAAAGAATGAGTAAATATAAATGAATATATTTATCTATTCAATGAATAAGTAAATATAAAATAATATGAATGAATAATAGCTAAATAGTTACTTGTCCCTGGACCATTTCTATATGAAAAATACTAAAATGATGAGGATGAAATAATTATTTTATTATTAATTATGATAATATTTTTTCTTTTTTCAATAGGTCTCACAGGACCTTTTCTAAGACAAGGCATTGTGCTTTCCCCCCCTCAAGTAAATAAGTCTTATAACTAGATTTCCAATAATATCTATAAATATTTAAATCAGTTTTCAAGGTACTACATTTTTAACCAGTCTTCTTTTCAATGTCTCTGGTTAAAGCACTTGGAATTCAAATGACCGCTACCTTTAACAGCTTGTATCCCTGTAACATGGTAGACTAGTTAGTTATTTAAGAGCCTAAACAGACTGCCCTTGAGTCTCTGAACTTTCTCTGACATACTACAGAAGGATTCTCACTTTGGAAGATTCCTCTGTTCTTGAACTTCTCACCCTGAATTCTTGAATTCCTCTGATTGTTGGTCCCCCCAGAACTTTCATTTTGAGGAAAGTGAACAGATGTGGTATAGTGGATCAAGTGCCAGTCCTGGAGTTAGGAAGACTCAACTTCATGAGTTCCAGTCTGTCCTCAGATAGATACCTAGCTTTTTGACCCTGAACAAATCACTTAACCCTGTTTGCTTCAGTTTTCTCATTTACAAAAATGAGATGGAGAAGGAAATGGCAAACCACTCCAGCATCTTTGCCAGGAAAACCTCAAATCATACATGACTGAAAATAACTGAAAAACAACAGTATAGGTAAGCCATATTTTCCTTCCTCCCCAGACTCATCTCATTATTCTCTTAATTTCCCTTAAGATGCTCTCTTTTAACTATCCCTCCCTTTCTACCTGCTCCCTCTTCAGCTTTCTGTTATGTTTTGTCTTTGCCCAGTAGAATGTAAGTTCTCTGAGAACAAGGTATCTTTCATTCTTTTTGTATTTATAGTCCTGGAACTTAGCACACTGGCTTCTAATACCTTAATATTATTTCTAAATACTTTTTGGGAACATTTTTTGTATCATATACTCCTATGGCAGCCTAATAAAAACTATGGACTCCTCAAATAAAGTTTTTAATGCATCAAATTATATATAGCTAGGATTATGGTGAAGACCAATTATATTAAAATACAGTTTGTATATAGGGAAACTAACTGTATTAGTAATGGGGATGAAAACTAAAATAATTTCAAAGTAGTAGTGAACATAAATGATATTTCAAAATGTTTACAAAAACCACATGATGTGAAAATATCTGTGATTTCTATTGGTGCTACTATGTTCTTTTGCCTACAGCTCCAAAGGAAATGCTAAATTTCAGTCAGAAGCTCCCCCCACTAATCTCTAACTGAAATTCAGCATTTCCTTTATAATTATAGGTATCAGAACAATACGTGTACATATATATATATATATAATTTCATCTAAGCTCGCAGACTGAAATATAACCTAGGATCACTTAGGGTTATCAGGACTTCAGGTTAAGTATTCCTGTAGTAAATATTTAATAAACATTCACAGAATAGGATTAAGTGGAAACCACATAGGACCAGTGAGGTAACCAATATTTTCAATTCTTACTATAATTTTAGAGTGATGTTGAATGTGTTTTACTTTTTGCTTAATGGACTCCAGATTCAAGGACTTTGGACCTGTGCTAATTTAAACACATTGTGTAAATAAATGAACCATCTGGTCAAAGGACTCAAAGCCTCAAGAGGCCACAATTCCCAGGTTCAGAATCATTTGTCCTGGTCAATTTCTTCCCTATCATTTTCTATTCTTAGAAGAGAATTTTTTTTCAAGATAAAGAAAGAATGCCCAAACCTAGGGAGACACTGATTCCACACTACGATAGCTTATGCACTTGTCTCCTTAAGTGTCGGCAATTTATGAATCTCTTTCAGGCTCTTCATTGATTTTCTATGGAAGTAGGTCAGGACAGCTTTTAAAAGGAGCAGCTTTCTGCTCTGGTTTTCACTTAACTCTGAAGAATGAGTATGAAAAAAATTTAATATGCAAAACAATTCTGCTTAATTAGCATCCAGAATGAAAGAGTTCCTTGGCAAACCCTGGAAGTTAGAGGGATACATATTGATGATTACTTCTTTCCACACCTATTTCTTCGCATTTGTCATATATTCATTTATGAGAATATGATCTATCATATTTCTGTGCCATTTATAAAATGGTTCAATTCTTTTATGAGTCTTTGTGCTCAAACAAAAGGCTTTGATGAAGTCATAGGTATATCATTCCAATATCATCCTTGACAAATTTTAAGTAATATATATGGTACATTACCATATTTAAACTGGAAATTGAACTCAGAAATGATGCATGCTTGGTAATTTATTTGGTATTTAATATTTGGTAGCTCATTTCAAAGGAAATAGATTTTAACTTGGAGTCATGAGATCTCAGAGATCATAGAAAAACTGAATTCTAGAAAGGTGAAGTCATTAACCTAAGATCACAAGGTAGGATTTGGACCCATTTTCCTCTGACTCTCAATATAGTATTCTTTCCATTGTTCCAGTCCAATTGGCTGGATTTTGAGTATGTGAAGAAAACTTTCTTTTTTTATTCCCACTAATAGCACTCTCATATGGGATCTTACTATTAACTGTGTGGATTTCTTTCTATGTACTGACCATCTACCCTGCCTCAAAGGCTTTAATCACATAATGGTATCATACTTTCTCTTCTTATATATAGATTTATTTACATAACTTCTCTACTCAGGACTTTTTATTCTGGCTATCATATAATTTTGGACTCCTTTGCTTATACCAATGGCCTTCTACAATCTGCCACCATGTTACTTTTCCAATCTTTGTTCTTATTACTCCATGATGCATACTCCAGTTTTGGCCAAAGAAGGGCAGTTGAGAGTTTTTTGAAACAATTCAATTATAAAGTGGTGAGGTTTGCGGTCAGTCAGGGAAAACAATGAAGAAAAAATAAAAATAATAAATTTTCCTACTAAAATAAATCAGTCAAAAATGTTTCCTAATTAGCCAATGGGGCAATTCAGAAATAACTGTAAGATCTAGTGCCTAGTTTACTAGATTCAGAGTGATTATGAATAAAAAGGAACTAGAGGAAATAATTTATTTTAAGTATTTTAATACTTTCTTTTTCATACTGAGTTTTAATTGATAAAAATATATTCAAATGGAAACATCTAGTAGGTAGGTATAAATAGAGTAGAAAGTGATCTGAGAGCAGTCAAGGCAAAAAAAGATTTGTAAGTCATCCAACTGATAGTTGCAGCTGTAAACAAAAATGAATTATTAACTGTAGATAAGCATGAGAATGACTAAACCTCGGGAAACATCTTCAGTAAGTTGAGCCAAGAGGAAGAGAAGCATTAGACAAAATTTAGAGGAAGGAGGGAATGTTCATATTGAAAAATTAACCAAGTGTACTGGGATATTAATGTAAAATGTTTTTAATAACAAAATATTATGGACATGGAATATTCTTCATCTGAGTTGTGTATAACTAAGCAAGTAATCTAGTAATAACACAGAAAATTCAAATAGTGGCACCACATTCACTGGAAGAGAGACGTTAAGAGGTAGGTGAGAGTATATTCAGTAAGACATGGTAGTCAGAGGCTGATGATGGGAGGATGAAAGCAATTAAAATATCTCAAAAAATTAAAACATTAGTCAATAAAAATTTATTAATTGCCTACCATGGTATCTGTAGTGTATGTCACTCTTTTCTTTAACACTGTTTTCTCTAGGTCTTCAACATGGTTCCATCTTCTGATTATCTCTCTACCTGTCTGACTACTCTTCGTGCTTCATCAAAAGAAACACTCTATCTCCAGCATCATTTTTAACTGAATTTCCCTCATGCCTTCTCATCTCCACCTGAGGCTTCCTTGAAGTCTCAGTCAAAGTATCAACTCACATAGGTATATCTATGTGTGTGTGCGTGTGTGTGTGTGTATACATATACATATATATATGTATACATACATATATATATATATATATATATATATATACACGCACGTGTATTTCTTGTACTGAAGTGTTTGTATGCTGTCTCCCACATTAGACTGTGAGCTCTTTGAGAGCAATGTTTTGTCTTTCTTTGTATCTAGCATCTGGAAAATAGTGACTGTTTAATAATGCTATTTGATTGATTTATCACAAACTGAAAAATATCCTTGACAATTAAAAAATGATAAATGGTACAGGAAACTAGATCATTATACCAGAGACAACTATTGCCCACCATTTTCCAGGCAAAATAATAACCTATAAAAAATTAATAATTTCACTATACTGTATACTCATTGTCTTCAAATAATATGGAATGAAAAGCTTTCAAAACAGATGTCTAATGGGGGATATTAAAATCTGGTGGGAACAGGATAAAGTGTATATCATTCCAGTCATTCTGTCAGTCTGCTGGAGTTATCCTGAAGATTTTTTCAGAAGGTGACCTGATGTTCAAACACTCTTAGTTCATTTGCAAAAAGCAATATTTTTGTCTGCACAGTAGTTCACCAAGCATTAAATATAAAAGAGCTGTATGGTGACATTTCTATGAAGTACACTGAATGTAAAATGAAAAGATTAAGAAGAGGAGAGGAGAAGGGGAGGAGAAGGAGGAGGAGGAGGAAAAAGAGAAAGAGAAGGAGGAGAAGAATTATTCTTGTTATTCATTTAGCACTGTAAAGTTTGCAAATTACTTTATAAATACTATTTCATTTGATGCTTGGGGCAAGCTTGTAAAGTAGAAATAACAAGTATTATTGTGCTCCTTTTGCAAATAAAATAAACCTGAGGTTTTGTATTGTTTAGTCACTTTCCCTGGCATGACAGCTAGTAATCATAAGAGAAAGGATTCAAACTTTGGTCTTTCTGCCTCCAAGAATAGGAAAGATAACTATTATAGCAACTCACAGAATGGTTGGTATTTTTTGGCAGGTTCCCATCTAGATTTGAGTTTTGTATGGCTGCCCCTTCTTTCTCTGCCAAACAATCTTCTGTCTTATATTATTGCATTCTAAAAATTCATGAATTAGAAAAATACAGTCCTCTGTAGACACGGTTCACAATCTGTACTTTTCAATGGAACTGAATCTTCATCAAAAGGGACAATAATACAGAAAAGTACATTTTTCTTTCCCTGCCATTGGAAAAATATGCCAAGTTCCTGAACAGTGAGTATTGCTCTTCCTGACTCAGTTTACCTTAGTATGACCTGAGGGTATGAGAGGTATTCCACTAGAATTTCCAGTCTTGCTATTTCTTCAGTATTTTTCTTTCTCCCCTTTGACTCCAAAAATAGCTTAGATTCAATTGCTCGTTTTCTATTCCATGAAGAGAAAGTTTAATCAAACTAGCTCCCAACATATCCCTACATGAACAGGTCGCTTTGATTAAAGAAGAAGGCTGAGAGTGCAGTTAGGCAGCTTGGTAAATTGAAAGTCAAGTCTAGGGATAAGAGGTCTGAGTTCAAATTTGACTTCAGTAACTTCCTAGCTGAGTGACCCTGGGCAAGACACTTAATTCCCATTGCCTAAGTCTTATTCTTCTTCTGCTTTCAAATCAATACCCAATATTGAGTCTAAGATGGAAGATAACGGTTAAAAAAAAACAAGATAAGTTTCAGGATCAGAAGATCCTTTGGGATTTTCTTTCTCTAATACTAGTGGTTTTGTTGTTCTTGGTTTTTTTTGGGGGGGATGGGAAGGAATAGTTAAAATAAAAATAAAAACTTTGTTGTATTTCCAATGCTAAAAAAAATGATTGAACTATTTCAAACTCTTTATCTAATACAGGCACATTCTACCTGGAAGTATGGACATAACAACAAACCAGAAGAAATAAGCCTGGATTTATGAAGTTCTCTCTTCTCCAAAGGGCTCAGTGGCTTCATTCATTATCATTTTAGTCCATTTAGTATTGGAGATAAACAATGCATCACCATTAAGCAGACTGAAATTCCTTTTAAAAAATCTTGTGTCAGTTATTCTCATAAAGAAACCCACATGCATATTTCTACCTCCAAATAGTGGGAGACAAATCAATTTTTTCCCTAGTACATTCGTTTATGCTGGAGGTGATGATTATTTGGGTAACTACAAAATAGTAGACAGATAAATGCTTTATTGCTGTCTTTATTATTTCTCCCATTAATAAATCTACCTTGAATGAAATGGCAATTCCTTTCATTGCACAGCTTAGGGCAAAAGAAACAGCTTCCCTTGTGAGTTCTCTTGTGTTAGGCACATTTTAACATGGAGTTTTCTAAACCAGTGCAGCTTATACATGTACATACATGTGTATGTATGTACATGTGCATGTATATGTACATGTAGGCACAAATTCACCCATATATATGTATAGGGTTATTGTGAGACTCAAATGAGACAATAATGGATATCAAACATTTTGTGACCCTTAATGTTCTACAGGAATTCAAGTGATGATTGTTTTTGTTGTTGTTGTCACTTTATTATTATTAGCCTACAATCACCAGGCCTCCCCTGTGGGGTGATGATTTAATTTCCTGGGAATTCTACTACACTTCTTTTGAGCTCAAGCAATGTTTACAAAGCAACATAGGTGCGTTCTTAACAACCATGATCTGGGCGTGGGTGGGAAGGATAAGAGTAAGCACACACTTTTAAGTATAAAATCTGTATTATTAACACTTTTTAAAGGTCTAAACAATCAATAAACCAAATCCCTGATTTGTTGTAATAATGAATTTCTAGTTATAAGACCCATAATTAAAATTTAATGAGTGGTTCTTTCAAGCCAGTAGGAATTAGCCCCAGTATATCAATATACATATTCCTAAATGCTTGTGTGTGTGAGCATATGTAGATGGTACATAACACTGGATATGAAATCAAGAAGACTTGAAGTTCAATTAATTCCCAGACACTTAATGGTTTCACAACCCTTGATGTCACCTAACCTTTCTCTTCCTCAGTTTCCTCAGCTGTAAAGTGGGGATGATAATAGCATCTGTATCCCAGATACAGATACACAAATTGGACAAGATACTATTTGTAAGGTGCAAACCTTAAAATGCTATCTCAATGTCAACTCTTATATTATGTGATTGTCAAATAATTCTTGTGCAGATGGTCACTTGGATTTAGTTTACAGACCAAAGTTACTCATATACATGCCCAATTTTCTGAATGACTAGCTCTCACATTCTTCTCTGACCCTTCTTTCCCTTTTCTTTACTATTCGCTTTCCTTTACTATTAGAAACACAGATTTCTACTGTTGAGCTCATCTAGAAAGAATAAGATTTGAAATATAAAGGGAGAAATAAAGAAAGGAATTAGAAGAGAATCTGGCCATCCAAATATTACTCTCACAGTAGCCCAGGTCTTAGGTCAATCCAAGCCTTAAAGCTCATTAACTTTAACAATCATATCTTCCTTTCTGTAATGTGTTATGGAATTTGGGATCTTACCCAGATGCCATGACTGTTGGTTGTCACTCATCTTGATCTCCATTTTGTTATCAGACTCTGCTATTACATATTCCAGGCTCGTACCCAACTCTAACATAATTTCTGTGTGATCTTGAGTGAATTATTTATTATTCTTCTCAGAGGTTGAGACTCCTTAAATGTAAAATATCAATAAAACTCTCAATACCATCTACCTCACAGGAACACATCTGAAAATTTTTCCTTCAGATCTTTTCACTCATGTCCAACTCTGTAACTTCACTTGGGCCATCTAGTCAAGATTTTTGTGTTTTTCAGTCACTTTGGTCACATCAGACTTTTCATGACTTCATTTCAGGTTTTTTGAGCAAAGAAAATGGAATGGTTACCATTTCCTCCTCCAGCTAATTTTATAGATAAGGAAAGTGATGTAGAATTAAATGACTTATCCAGTGTCACAAAGCTAGTGCCTGAAGCTAGATTTGAACTCAGAAAGAATAGCCTTCTTGACTCCAGGTCCATCAGTCTATCTGTACATCACCTAGCTGCTCTTAGAAACATTAACTTACTCTTCAAATGTTGGGTAAAAGCAACCATTGAATGTAACAAATCTCTTTCATGGCTCTTAATTTGTTAAGAGTAAGGTTTTGAAACTTGATTTTCTTACTCTAAATTTAGTATTCTTACTTCCATATCAGTCATCACTCAGCCAAATTATTAATTAAATAATGCTTTAATTCATAATTAATTAAATGATATTTTGTTTTAATTGTCCCGGAAAGCAGCTACTGATTAGGAAAATTTATTCTGAGTTTAATTTAGTTTAAAAAATATTTAGCAAGTATTTATCATGTATTATAGGAAGTTTCAGGATAAGTAACACATGAATTGCCCTGGCCTCAAATGAAATAAATGGACATCCTCAGTCTGACAGTCGACAAGCACTTAATCACCTAAAGTGCCAGGCACTGTGTTAATTAATCACTGGGGATAAGAAGAAAGGCAAAAGACAATCCTCAATCTCAAGGAGCTCACAGTCCACTTGGGAGTCAACATGCCAAAACATAGAGAATAAATTAAAGACAACCAATACAAGCAAAGCACTGCCATGAAGGGGGACCAGGAGAATCTTTTTGTAGAATATGGAGCTTGAAGGAAGCCAAAGAAACCAGGAGTTAGAGATGAGGAAGGAGAGAATTCTCCTCATGTGGATCAGGCAACACAAATGCATGGAGTCCAGAGATGGATGTCCTCTATGAGGAAGCATGTGTCATTTTTACTGAATTGCAGATTGAGTAGAGATGAATGATTTTTGAAATGGCTTAGAAAGGTAGAAAAAGAACAGCCAGGTAGCTCAGTGAATAGAGTCCTAAGCCTGGAGTGGGGAGGCCCTGGGTTCAAATTTGGCCTCAGACACATCCTATCTCTGTGATCCTGGGCAAATTACTTAGCCCTTACCCCTTTTCTGCCATGGAATCTATACTTAGTATCAGTTCTAAAATAGAAGGTATGGGTTTCCTTTTAAAAAGGCAAAAAGGCATTCAAAGATGATCAAACCTACCATTATGATTTCCTCTCCTACTCAGCTTTTTCTCTCATTTTTTATGGTCAGATATTTTATTTTTTTTTTAATTTTTAAATCCTTACCTTGTGTCTTGCAACCAATATTATGTCCTGTACTATGTTTTGATTCCAAGGCAGAAGAATGGTAAGGGCTAGGCAAAAGGGGTCAAGTGACTTGCCCAGGGTCACACAGCTAGGAAGTGTCTGAGGCCAAATTTGAACCTAGGACCTCCTGTCTCTGGTCCTGGCTCTCACTCCACTGAGCCACCTAGCTGCCCTCATGATTAGATATTTTAAAAGAAAGTTAAAGAAAACTAAAAAAATGCCAGACCACAATAACAATATAACAAGCAGGAGGGGCACTGTAAACGTATACCTTTTTCTTATGTGTTTGATTATTCATAAATATTCATGCATTTTGCACAAATAACATCAGAATGCCTTGGTAATGTTAAAGAAAAAGTTTCTATAGAAATGAAATCTGAAGGTTGCATTTAGAAACAAAAAAAATTCAAAGGTAATAAATTACAATCTAGATCTGCTAATTCAAGCCTCTTTTCCTATTGTTTCAACTTTTTGTCAATAATTATAAAGAATGAAAAGCCTGTGAAGTGACTGCATGAGTTACATGTTTGTAATTGCTTTAGATTTAAGCTGGAGTGAAGGTCACTTAACAAGATTTTCTAGAAGTAAAATGGGGGTGACTGGAGGAATCTTCCTTCCATTTCAGCTCTAGATTGACAGAATGAAAAACTTGGAATATATAGATAGCTATTATTAATATTTTGTCCTCCTATATCCATCTTTGCAAAATGGCAGAGGCTGTCCAGCAAGGTAAGAGGGTAGATATTAGAAAGTAAAGGAAGATTACATCATCTCCTAGAGAGCAAAAAGATGGCTCAATTACTTGTAAAAAAGTTGTATAGTTTTTGTTTCTTCACAAGCATGTGAAAAATCACCTATACAAATTGACTTCAAGCTACTATCACCTACCCCAAGCCAAAAATGGGGATGTTTATAGTTTCAGAAGTCGCCTGTCTTCCTCCCTTCCTCTCCATGTCACTGTCTATATTTCTTTGCTGCATATTTTAAAAAGCACAGAGGAGAATGAATTGAGATAAATGGGTTCAAATCCTGGTACTAATATTTTGAATTCCTTTATATGTGAAATGAAATGTTTGAATTAAATTACTTTCCAGCTTTAACATTGTGAAGAGAAGATGCTATGATAGTGGATAAGTCATGTTTGTTCAGTCTGAATTTCTTTAGTGATAACATAAGGGTATAATAACTAATCTTGACAACAACTTTTTATAACTTACAGAGCAATAGAACTATGAGTTATTAAGTCAAAAGTAAATGCTAAATGGATATTTACTTGTACTATTTTTCCCCATTTCATGCAAGAATAAAATTTTACTTTCGTTTAATAGTATTCTAATGCCATGAAATGTACCTTCCTACACTACGATTTGCATAGGTAGGAAATAGAACATGGTGATTGCTAATTTTTTTTTAAAAGGCAGATTCTAATTAAATTTTTCAGAAGAGAAGAAAGATCTTTTGTGGAGTCAATGAGAGAAGTCAATGAAGTGCCAAGCTCAAAAGAATTTGACAGATGGATTATTCTTGAAATAATTTCATTAGCTCAACGTTTCTCAAACATATGTATTTTCCAGTTAGTGGGCAGAGTTGCCAGCTGGGACTGTCAAAGGCCTACCCCTGAAGTACATAGGTAAGCAAGCAAACAAACTAAAAAAAATAGCATCTTAATTACACAGATGATAGCAATTCTAGAACAATAATACAAATGAGTTCACACTGATGATTATGAGTAAATAAATCCACATAATATCAACTTTTAAGTAGATTGTAGATTTTAAAGGCTTTGCATAGAAAATTTCCTTAGCTCTATGCCAATACAATGCCAGACAAATGAATGAAGAGAGGGGAAATTCAACCAATTATGCAAATGTATGGCATTGTTAGAAAATATGTTTGGAAACTGGACTGTATTTTCATAGATAACATCTTACCTAAAATCTTTGACCAAATTACATCTCCTATCACACTCGTTTCCTTTGGTCCTAGTTTGTAGTGCCATTCTTAAAATGGAATTGCAGCACTACTTGTAATTGTTGGCAAATAATGTCATCATTTTGATTTTTATCTGTATCTTATCAAAACAGAAACCTTTTTCTGGGTGTACTGTGAGTAATCCTTCAGGATTAAATCATTGCTATAAATGCTGAAGTAAAGTAGGATTAGATCTATCACTCGCCTTTTTTTCTGACAGCTCTTTGCTGCTGAATTCTTCTTAGCACAAAAAAAACATAGGATTTGGAAAGTGGCAACGCAAAACAAAAGCCGTAGAGTTCACCTAGGATCTAGAGTCTAGATGCTAGGCGAACTCTAAAGCTTCTAGACTAACATCCTTTTCTTTTTTTTTAAACAGATGAGGGAAATGAGGCCAAAAGAGACTTAGTGATTTACTTGATTTCTCATAATGTAATTACTATAAGAAGCAACTAAAATCAAGATTTCCTGTTTCTTGAAAAACTTACCAAAGAAGCAAAGATGTTTATTTCCACTGAAAGAATTAAAAAAGACACACGTGTATGGAGGTGTAGAATAGACCCACACAGCCTTCAAACAACTAGAGGGGGGCAAAGCTATATAAAGTGTGTCATGGGAAAGGGAAGGGTTGGGCTGTATGACTGGGTAACATGGCAAAACTTCTGCCCAGCATATAAAATATACTATCAATGCTTTGGAATGTACCAGGATGCAACTTCAGTAAGATAGATAGAAGGGAAAGCATGGAAACCTTTCAGGGAATGCTAATCTTTTGGGGCTGGAACATTGCAAAGTCACTTTCAGACATGTGTCATCATTCCATAATCTTGATATTCTAAAGCATTTATGAATATCACAAAAGCTATCAGAAATCTGTAAGTTTTTTATATTCTCAAGCCGTGTTTCTTTCCACAACTACTTTTCCTTGGTTCTTTATGAATTCTGGACATTGTATATTATAAATCAACAGGCATCTATTTGGTGATTCCCTTGTGCTGAGCACTGGAATTACAAATATCAACATGAAAGAAGACAATTCTTTCCTTCAAAATGATTACATTCTAATAAGGAAAAATAACATAATAAAGGAAATTGAAAATGGTGTAGGAGAAGATGGAAGTATCTGTCACAAAGCATTGTAGGAAACCTTTGAAAAAAAGCAGCAGTGTAGCCTAGAAAGGAATAATGGTATATTTGGTCCCCTTTACATTGTGTCTGTGAGAAAATCCAGCAAAACAGAATGGAGGGCAGGTATTTCTAATGTACAAAGCTAAGGATGAAGTGAACTTTTAGAGGAAAGAATTCTCAGGCACTGTAGGAAACAGTTGAGATTTCAGTCATAGAAGGAACTATAGGCATCTGAATATAGATCAAAGCATACTACTTTCCCTCTATTTGTTTAATGAGTTTTTTCAGGTGTGCATGATACATGTCTTTCATGCCATGAGGATTATGGGAGTATGTATTGCATGACAGGATGTGTGTAATCTACCAGAATCTTCACTGTCTCAGGAAAGGGAAAAGAAGAAAATCTGGAGAGCAAAATGTCAGATAACACTTGTTAAAATTTGTTTCTACATGTAATTGAAAAAATAAAAATTAAAACAATAAAAAAAGAAAAAGACAAGGAAATTCAAGACCATAGCAATGTTATCTTTGTGATGGTGGGATTCAGGTTGATTAAATTGGTTGACTGATAATGACATTTCAATATATAGAAAGCAGGGAACAGAGACAAGGAAATAGGTACAAGGTGCATGCTTATTTAAGTAGAGATAAACCTGGAAGAATTCAAGCTATGAAATGGACAGCAGTTTACATTTCATTGTCTTTTTTTCTAGTCCATAATATCCTCTAATTTCATCAAGTTGGTTGGGAAAACTTAATTGACTAGGAATTCCCTAATCGACTGCCCACTGCTTCTTCAATATTTCCTCTCTTCAGTTATTTCTGTTATGGCAAACATTTGCAGAATTTTTCTTACTGTGTAGGGAAAGGGGGAAGAGACTGAACCAGTGATTTCATTGACATAAGGAATTCCCAGAGAAGGAAAAACAAATTTCAATGCCTCAAATTTTAACTGGTCAAATAAAAAGTAAAAAAAAAATCTCATATGATTTAGTGAGGGATTGGGATAGGGAATGGACCTGTAGTATAGGTGAACTAATAAAAGCTCACCTCTTCTTTCCAACTTATGATCTTAGTTATCTCTAGAACTAAAAGAATAAAGGGTTTTCTCAGAGTCAGAGTCAATATATTATACATTATCTTTCAAATTGTTGGGATTTTTGAGACTCTTTCTTATTAAATCTTTATAGATGGGGCAGGTAGATTGCTCAGTGGACAGAGAGCTAACCCTGGAATGGAAAGAACCTGGGTTCATATATGACCTGAGGTATCTCCTAGCTGTGTAACCCCGGGCACGTCACTTAACTTCAATTTCCTAGTCCTTACCATTCTTCTGCCTTGGAACAAAGACTTAATATAGATTCTAAGACTGAATAGTAAGGGTTTAAAAAAAATAAAAAGAAACAATGATAGTATTGAAAGTCATTGCTTTATAAATATTATCTCAAATGTTATCTCATTTGATCCTCATAACAATTCTGGGAGGTGAGTATCATTATTATGCCCATTTTACATATGAGAAAACTAAGGTGGACAGAGATTAAGTGATTTGTCTGGGGCCACCCAACTAGCAAGTTTCTGAGGCCATATTTAAATTCATAACTTCCTGACTCTTGAATCCAGAACTCTATCCATCATATCACCATGCTTCCTCAACTGGATCATCTGTAAGGCTAAAATTTATCCAAATTTATATATTTCTTTGTACAAATTGGATTTAATTTGTCAAAGTAGGAATCTAATATTGAATTAAATAAAACTTACTTTCTGCAGGTTCTTTTGATCTTCTTCCACTGGAGGACTTCCTCAGCAAACTTCGTCCTGAGGTAAAGAGGCTGGTGAGCTCCTCTAAAGGACTTGTGGGTGTTCTTGAGCGGGAGCCACTCTGAGATGACCCATAGGTATTGACAGAGGCATTTACCATCTTCCCTCCTTCCTGCAATGTGTTTCTGGCTGTAGAATGAGGCACTGATGGAGAGCTTCTTGAGATGCTTCCTGAATGTAAGGATTCATAGGGTGGTGGTCTTTTGAGGCTTAAGGGAGTAAGTGACCTCCCCATGCTAACAGGAGAAGGTGAAGCAGAGTGACTTTTAGGGTATCCATGTGGAGATGGTGTTCTGTATAAAGTGGAAGGGTGGGGAGGTGATGAAGAGTGGACAGAAGAGGAAGAAGAAGATGGTCCATGAGCTATTGTCTGGTCTTTCTCTGATTTAGGATGACCAGAAGTATGAGATGGCAGTGATGATGGAGAAGCTCCAGCCTGCTGTTTGATGTAAGACACGTTTTCCAACACAGGAAGCTTTGTGACCTCGAGTGGAGTTAGAGGTGACTCATCAGAATTGGGGGAACACTGGACGGGTGCCGGTGGAAACACCAACAGTGGGGGTCTATGAGACAGTAAGTTTGGAAAGGGAGGGGGAATATCACAAAGCAAACCCTTTGGAGTACATGGCACTGAGGACTTGGAGAAGTCTAAGTCAGGCACTGTGGGAGTAGCACACTGAGAAGAGCAGCTGTGATGGTCAAATTCACATTTTGACTCTTGGCCGACATCATCAAATATGGGATATTTCATTTCCTCGTAAACTGCCTCACTTTGGTCATCTTCCTCTTTTTTGAAGTCTCTTAAAATATTCCCCACCATTTCAATGTACACAGGCTCCTCTTCCTCAGCATCTAGTGCAGGACTGCTCACCTGTGATAAAGATGTGTCCCGCGTCAGCGATGCCTTCGTAGGCCCATGCTTTTTGATATAGGTTTCATCAAAAGATGTGCTTAACTGGGTATTTGGATTTCGCTTAGGCTTGGGAGGAGGAATCTTCTTGGAATATTCATCGCTGTGGGGTCTGGGTTTGGCTGGCCCTACAATAAAAAGAGGAGATGAGTATGTCAGGAAATGTTTGTTGTGGTGGTTCTGATTAGAATGTATTTGGGATCAATAATTTTTATTTATTTATTTATTTATTTATTTATTTATTCATTCATTCATCCATTTATTTATTTATTTATTTATTTATTTATTTATTTATTTAATAATAGCATCAACTAAGGAAGAGATATGGCAACATATCCCATAAAAACGTTTTCCATATTTAATTGAAATATGTTGACAAGCTATTATAATATTTATCTTCAAAATAATATTAATGAACCACTAATGAATTTTTAAACTGGAGAAATATTTGCATATCTGCATTTGAAATTGCAAATTGAAACAACCAGATCAAACATGGGTAGATATAAGTGGACAAATTTCCTAAAAATATAACCTTCAAAGATTAAACAAGAAACTCCTAAAATTTGCATCGATTCAATTGGTATGATATCTTGGGTCACAATCACTAAATGGTGAAGTTATTCCATTTTAATAAAATGAATTTTCCAAATGATGACATCTAATATGTAAAGAAAAATTCTAGTCTGTTATTCTGAATTTCCACTTCCATTCATACAAAAATAGCCTCTCTGTACCAATTGGTCTGATGCTTTATGTGGAAATTTACAGATTCACAGTTCTGAAAGTCCCAAAATAATAATGTCAATATTGATATATATGATCAATCACATGGTTCGATGGGTATGTGATTGGGGTTTTGATATTAAAAGTTCACTCTACTGCAGATGTGAATAATATGAAAATAGGTATTGAACAATGATACATATATAACCCAGTGGAATTGTATATCAGCTCCTGGAGGGGGGAGGGAAAGGGGAAGAGAATCATGGATCATATAATTATGGAAAAATATTCTAAATACATTAAAAATAAAAAATATATTGATGTCTAAATTCTGTATAGATCATGGTTATACTGAATTCATTGGTTTTTATTCAAGACGGTTATGTGATATAGAAAACTCTATCTTTAATGAGATTTCTTAGATCTGTTTGGCGGACATATGGAAACCTCAAATAAATTCTAAATAATAGCAGCTGTCTATAGTATAGCTTAATGTTTTAAAGGCATTTTTATGCCTTTGACTTTTCTAACATCCCTGTGAAGTAGATGCTCTCAATACTCTATTTTATATATATATATAAAAAAAAACAAATGAACAAACAAAAAATATGTCCTAGAGGTGAAGTTACTCAGCCAGGGGCCTTTCAGTTTTTAAGTGTCTAAGGTAGAATGGCAGGTGCTTCTGACTCAAAAAGCAGCACTTTCTCTAGTACAGTCACAACCCTAAGAAAGGTCTGAGAGCAACAAGAGTACTTCACTGAGATTTTTTAATATCTCTGTTTAGAGGTAGTTAACCACATATATCATAAATGGAATAATTCTATTTGGACAGTAAATAAACTTAAGTTCTCCAAGCTATAGGGTGGATTGGGCACATAGTATGGTTTAAGATTAAAATAATTTGCTTAGCGCACATGCAAGTAATTAGCCTCTTATTATTTCATTATCCCATTGTGCTTACATATGATTAGACTGATTATCATTATTGTTTATAGTCTGACTAACTATATTTGGTTCATTGTGGCTGATGGAGTAGTAATGGACAATTCCACTGTACTGCTTACAGATATGAGGTAATGAGCAAAGAAAGAAATTCTCTGTAATTTACAACCTCAGAGGAATGGTGGTTTTGGAACAAGGTAGGAGGATTCAATCCAACTCTCTTGGAAATAGTTCTAAACTATAATCTTTCTCACATTGGTGGTTCTTTAAGATCTTATTAAAGAAGAGGAAAGGGATAAATGGTAGACAGTGCAAGACTTCTTAAAATATTTTCGGATCATGGACCCTATTGGCAGTCTCATGTATTCCATCTATGAGTAACACTTTAAAATGCAAATAAAATATATAAGATCATAAAGAAAAACCAAATGTATTGAAAACTAGTGACCAAAATATTAAAAACAAAACAAGTTTTTGGATCCCAAGAGCAACAGAATTGAACTCATATTAAGGTATGACATCATCTATAGCTTTTCTTCCATCCTTATCAGTCATATAACTATGAAAAAGTCATTTTATTTCTCTGCATTTCTAATTCCATAATCTGTTAAATGAATGTAATCATCATTCGAAATGAGATAAAGTATATAAAACTCTTCACAATTTAAAATACCAAGGGTAGGTAGGTGCCACAATAGATAGAGAGTCAGGCCTGAACTCAGGAGGACCTAGTTTTAAATCTAAGTCAGCCAATATCTAACTGGGTAAATCTGGTCTTTGCCTAACCCTTTTTCCTCAGAGTTGTTACTAAAACAAAAAATAAGGGTTGAAAAAAGAATTTATGCACTATATAAGTGTCAGGTATGATTGAGAAGCTACTCCAATGAACTAATGCTCAATTTTAAAAAGTTAAATCTTTGGGAGCAGCTGGGTGGCTCAGTGGATTGAGAGTCAGGCCTACAGATAGGAGGTCCTGGGTTCAAATCTAGTCTCAGACACTTCCTAGGTGTGTGACCCTGGGCAAGTCACTTAACCCCCATTGCCTAGCCCTTACCACTCTTTTGCCTTGGAACCAATGCACAGTGTCAATTGTAAGATGGAGGGTAAGGGTTTAAAAAAAGTTAGATATTAGAAAGTTGTCAAATTTGATCAAGGGGGCACCTATAACCATTAGGGGTCTGATACATAACTAGCCTTGAGCTAGTCACTAGGGATACAGGTACAAAGAATTAAACAATTCCTACTCTCATGTAATTTACAATAAACTTAATCTTTTAAAATAGTACTTATGGCCATCATGCCCCTATCCTTTTGATGGTATTAGCAAGTTACTTTTTAACTACTTGTAACACCCTACCAGTTCTTGAATCCTTCCAAACATTTTGCCCTTAGACTCTAAAATTTAGACTCTTTAAAAAATGAGGATTTTCACCACTACCACAGAACTCTTTTTTGTCAATTATATCTATTGATATTTATGACATTCAAAATTCAAAAATTTATATTTTGATAATTATTGGATTTTTTAGCATTATGAAAAGTTTTTGACCTCATGCATCCCCTGAAAAAGTTTTGGGGAACCTCCCCTGACCCTAGTTTGAGTGAGAACCAGTTCTTTAGATTGATGCTTGGTCATCCCAGTTTTGCAGTAGGATTAGAAGAAGCAAGACAGACATTATAGATGTTTTGATGAAAAGTAGCAGTCTCAAATTCTATTGTTCCTCAACAGGGGCTAAGAAATGGGCAAGGGTTCAGATATGTTGAATCAACTAATTTGCACATGGCCTATTACTCACCTGTTACACTTCAAAGGGATTACTTCAAATTGGAAGAATAAATTAATGAGCAGAAAATAATTCTTAAGTTTCTCCTACAAACTCTGACATGTTCTCAGAGCTGATATGAAAGGTGAGGGACATGTAATCCACCCCTTCACTTCAGTTATCCTGAAAACTTCCCCAAGATAATCAGGGCCCATATAAACGACAAGTGAAGGAAATAACCATTTTCTCCCATCAGAACCATAATTAACAACTTGTGCACCTGATATAAGCCCAGTAAAACATCCCAGAAGAAACAGCACAAAATGTACTCTCAAATCAGTTAAGGTTGAAAGGTAACAGAAACTCTAAGAAGTCACTTCTAGAGAAAATATATCAGGGAGGAGGGAAAAGAATGAGGCTTAGGAGGAGACTACCTGAGGTGTAGCAGCAGGTGAAAGGACACCTTCCTATTAAAAAAAAATTACTAACATAAACTATATCAAATTTCTTGCTCTCCCAGGGAGAAGAGAAGGGAGGAAATGAAGGAGAGAATTTGGAGTTCAAATTTTAATACACAAATGTTATTTTTTACAAGTAATTAGGAAGAAATAAAATATTAAAATAAAGAAATAAAGAATTTTACTCTTGCTTATTAGATGCTCAGATCACTTAATAGGTTCACAAATTTAGAACTGGATGGGAACTTAGCGATCATTTAGTTCAATCTTTTCATTTTATAGGTAGAGTCAGAAACCAAGGAAGATTACACAAGATTAATTTCTGTGGTACTAAAGGACTGAAAGTGCTCACAATTTCCCCTCTGTGTGTTGGAAACCTTGGACAACACCAAAACTGCACTCTTCTAATTATTATTCATTTTTCCAACTCCTCTTAATCCCAGTAAATTTCCTCTGTTAATTATTTCCTATTTAACCTGTACATGTACACATCTAGCCTGTATATGTTTTGTATGTATTTTGTACATATTTGTTCCCATTTGCTCTCCATGTTTACCATAATGCTTGGCCATAGTAAACCTTTAATAATTGATTCCATGATTGAAATAATCCTCTCAGTTAATAAAGGGTTATTAACCCAGTTGGTTGCATCAACTTTAGGAACAGAAGTTCGGGTTTCAGTGGGAGTCCAAAGGATCCCACCACCTGACAGCATTATACACAAGGTATTTGGCTCATAATCTCTTTTCCAAAAGGTATTTTCTTTTTGTCAAAGGCAAAAAAAAAATACTAAGTCATAGAATGGCTGATTAAAGTAGGCTCTTTATTCTAATCTATTTTAACATATTCAAGGGTAGCTGGGTGTTACAGTGGATAGAGTACAGGCCTGGAGTCAGAGGATGAGTTCAAATCTTGGCTCAGATACTTCGTAGCCATGAGACTCAGGGAAAGTCACTTAATCCATTTTGTCTAGCTCATGCTCTTCTTTCTTAACTGTCACTCAGACAGAGAGTAAGTTTTTTTTAATGAGCTATATTAACAATTTCATAGGTTATTTACCATTAATGTGTTCTCTTTATTTATAAGAGTTAGGTAGGCACAGTAAGAAATGGTCCTTGGGGGAAAGAGGTGTAAAATGTTGACATTTGTTATGATTTCCTGGCATTAGATTTCTTTAAGATTTTTACTTTTAGAATTTGCACAAACTTACTATATGGTTTGGAGGCTTTTTTTTTTAAATTTGCATAGTCTATCTTGTCTATTTAAAATTTGAGGCTTAAGGGATGATTTTTTTTTGTGATTAAAGTGGTCATAACATGACTAATATAAGTGCAACTGGATTTCTTCCCCAGTAACCTTCTTCAAAGGACCTTGCAATGAAGGCACAAGATTTCCCTGACACTGCATTGACTTATGAGTCAATATCCTGTTACCATCCTTTCTTAACTCAGTTTCAAAGCATTGAATATGACTAGACCATAGAGTTATACAGAACTCAGTTTAGTATTTAACTATGCCTCAATTTACCAAATAATTCATTTTCCTTTACCTATACAAAGAAATATATGATTAATTTTAGTGGCTAATCTTATCATATGCCACTTTACTTTTCAGTTTACAATTTATGAAATGAGAGGGGAGATATACCTTTTATGACTACAAAACTATAAAGCTCAGTTCATCCTTCACTGATAAAAGGTGGAATAAAGACAAATATCCATCCATAAAAGGATCCCTTTCAATACACAATATAAATGTAGTATTCACGAATTTGATTGATTCTGCCTGTCTTTTCAATTGCCACAGATAAGAATGGCAATATTAAAAAAAAAAAAGAAAGAAACATTTCAAGCCTCCATATTTAACAGAAAGTAACTTCACTAAGGATGATTTTATTGTTCTTGAATGAATTCTAAATTCTTACAAATAAACCCAAAGATAGATACAGTCTTTTTGGTTCAGCTCCAGAACACAAATTTTCAAGCTTAAAATAGCTTAATGACAGCACCACTGAATAAGCAGAATGTGACATTTTGGAAATGAGATCTCTGAGCACAAAGGTTATGCATTGCTTTCAGACACGCCTAGATGATCTGTCTTTCACAGTTAATTTTGGAAATTCCTCATGCCCATTTGTCAAACTATCCTTCTGAAATCTTTCTTCCTATTTCAAGGAAAGAATGAATGCAAAAACAGAACTTTAGCATTTCTCTATCTTACTGACCCAGCAGATAACAAAAAAGACAATATTAAAAAAAATCAAGGTTGGAATTTTTAACCCAATTCTCCACATCTTAGTCCAGAAAAAAAATGTAGAAGTCACTTTTAATTCTGTGTTATTATATCAATTTTAATGAACTTTACAAGTAAACATGATTAATTTCCAAATTTCATTTTTATGTGTAGAATATATTTCATATTGAAGTATTTCTTAAGTGTAAGGATTTCAGTAAGGAAGTGTCTAGCTTGAAAATTCTTTTGTTGATAGTGTGAACTTAGCAAATCAAATCATGAGAAAATGTAAATAAGGGGGCAGCTGGGTAGCTCAGTGGATTGAGAGCCAGACCTAGAGACAGGATGTGCTAGGTTCAAATCTGTCCTCAGACACTTCCTAGCTGTGTGACCCTGGGCAAGTCACTTAACCCCTATTGCCCAGCCCTTTCCACTCTTTTGCCTTGGAACCAATACTCTGTATTGATTCCAAGATGGAAGTTAAGGATTTCAAAAAGGAAAGAAAAAGTAAATAAGTTATTTCTACTGAAAAGAAAGTTAGCAGAGTATAATGTTAAGATTACTTGATTCAAAGTCAAAAGAACTTGAGTTCAAATCCTATGTGATACCAACTGTGGATTAAATAAAACATGATTAAAAAACAATGAAATGTACCATCAATAAGATAAGAGGTAAAAATTTTGTTAGAATGAGAATCCTCTCAGTCAATCTGACTTAGAGATTGGAGAGTAGGTAATGAATAATGTAATATATATATATATATATATGTATATATATATATATATATATTAGATATTAAGTAAGGAAGAAGCAGGATATAGTGAGAAAGGTATAATAAGATTTACAATCTAGAGACCTAGATTCCAATCCTACATTTTTTGCTTTGTTATAGTCTTTGGATCATTTTTCATTCGTGTCTGATTCTTTATCCAATTGGGGTTTTCTTGACAGAGATACTGGAGTAGTGGTCAAATCACCTTTTTGAACTGGGGCAAAAAAGTGATTTGACCAGGGTCACATAGCTTATGTGTCTGGGGTTGCATTTGAATTCTTGAAGACGAATCTTCCTTTTGCTAAAGCCAGTGCTCTATCCGTTGTGCCACTCAGCTGCCCTGACATTTTCTGGTTGTGTGAATACTGAGCAAATTATTTAAATTTCTATGAGCCTCAGCCAACTCACTAAGATATCTTCTAAACTGTAGACACAGCATTTTATGTTGGTAGAAGAAATACTTATATTTAAGAAACCACAAGATCCGTGACCTATCTATGCATTCCCATGAAAAAATAATTACAAAATAAAAGGGAGAAAATGTCTACATTGTGTTATACTAGTCCTGGCTTAATCTAGAAAGTGAGAGACACATTTCCCACTTCCAGAATAATGGTGCTCACAATAACTCTCCTTTCACAGCCCACTATTCCAGGGGTTAGAGGTATATTTTTATTTTTCTCACAGTCACAAGTCCTGCAATATCTTTTTCAAGATTGCTAGTTTCTTTATAATGTCATTTATTAATGGAGAAGATAAGACTAAGGCATTTCTGAAATGCTCCTTTCTTGGCTATTAATGGTGGAGTCACTTAGTCTGCTGACCTGAAGTAGGGCTTTAATTCTATCTAAGTCTCAGTCATATTGCAGACTTCAATCTTTCTGAAATGTCCTCCTCCTCACCTGTGCCTTGTACTTCCTTTGAAGCACCTCTAGTACCACCTAACTTCTCTGGGACCTTTTCTGATCTCTCTGAAGCTCCTTTATATCTTTTTTTTTTAAAACCTCTTATCTTCCTCCTTAGAATCTATACTGTGTACTGGTTTCAAGGCAGAAGGGTGGTAAGGGCTATGAAATGGGGATTAAGTGACTTGCCCCAGGTCATGAAGCTAGGAAGCATCTGAGGTCACATTTGAACCCAGGACCTCCATTCTTGAGCCAGTGTCTCAATCCACTAAGCCTCCTTGCTTCTTTCCCTCTCCATGTTTATACAAGGTTTCATTAATTAGATGTCTTTATATATATATATATATATATATATAT
>NC_058132.1:623505320-623535665 GCF_016433145.1 Gracilinanus agilis | reverse complement strand
CAGACACTTCCTAGCTGTGTGACCCTGGGCAAGTCACTTAACCCCTATTGCCCAGCCCTTTCCACTCTTTTGCCTTGGAACCAATACTCTGTATTGATTCCAAGATGGAAGTTAAGGATTTCAAAAAGGAAAGAAAAAGTAAATAAGTTATTTCTACTGAAAAGAAAGTTAGCAGAGTATAATGTTAAGATTACTTGATTCAAAGTCAAAAGAACTTGAGTTCAAATCCTATGTGATACCAACTGTGGATTAAATAAAACATGATTAAAAAACAATGAAATGTACCATCAATAAGATAAGAGGTAAAAATTTTGTTAGAATGAGAATCCTCTCAGTCAATCTGACTTAGAGATTGGAGAGTAGGTAATGAATAATGTAATATATATATATATATATATGTATATATATATATATATATATTAGATATTAAGTAAGGAAGAAGCAGGATATAGTGAGAAAGGTATAATAAGATTTACAATCTAGAGACCTAGATTCCAATCCTACATTTTTTGCTTTGTTATAGTCTTTGGATCATTTTTCATTCGTGTCTGATTCTTTATCCAATTGGGGTTTTCTTGACAGAGATACTGGAGTAGTGGTCAAATCACCTTTTTGAACTGGGGCAAAAAAGTGATTTGACCAGGGTCACATAGCTTATGTGTCTGGGGTTGCATTTGAATTCTTGAAGACGAATCTTCCTTTTGCTAAAGCCAGTGCTCTATCCGTTGTGCCACTCAGCTGCCCTGACATTTTCTGGTTGTGTGAATACTGAGCAAATTATTTAAATTTCTATGAGCCTCAGCCAACTCACTAAGATATCTTCTAAACTGTAGACACAGCATTTTATGTTGGTAGAAGAAATACTTATATTTAAGAAACCACAAGATCCGTGACCTATCTATGCATTCCCATGAAAAAATAATTACAAAATAAAAGGGAGAAAATGTCTACATTGTGTTATACTAGTCCTGGCTTAATCTAGAAAGTGAGAGACACATTTCCCACTTCCAGAATAATGGTGCTCACAATAACTCTCCTTTCACAGCCCACTATTCCAGGGGTTAGAGGTATATTTTTATTTTTCTCACAGTCACAAGTCCTGCAATATCTTTTTCAAGATTGCTAGTTTCTTTATAATGTCATTTATTAATGGAGAAGATAAGACTAAGGCATTTCTGAAATGCTCCTTTCTTGGCTATTAATGGTGGAGTCACTTAGTCTGCTGACCTGAAGTAGGGCTTTAATTCTATCTAAGTCTCAGTCATATTGCAGACTTCAATCTTTCTGAAATGTCCTCCTCCTCACCTGTGCCTTGTACTTCCTTTGAAGCACCTCTAGTACCACCTAACTTCTCTGGGACCTTTTCTGATCTCTCTGAAGCTCCTTTATATCTTTTTTTTTTAAAACCTCTTATCTTCCTCCTTAGAATCTATACTGTGTACTGGTTTCAAGGCAGAAGGGTGGTAAGGGCTATGAAATGGGGATTAAGTGACTTGCCCCAGGTCATGAAGCTAGGAAGCATCTGAGGTCACATTTGAACCCAGGACCTCCATTCTTGAGCCAGTGTCTCAATCCACTAAGCC
The DNA here is from genome assembly GCF_016433145.1 of Gracilinanus agilis. Taxonomy (NCBI): domain Eukaryota; kingdom Metazoa; phylum Chordata; class Mammalia; order Didelphimorphia; family Didelphidae; genus Gracilinanus; species Gracilinanus agilis. The sequence continues at coordinate 623,534,082 of NC_058132.1, read as the reverse complement.
TCCTTGCTTCTTTCCCTCTCCATGTTTATACAAGGTTTCATTAATTAGATGTCTTTATATATATATATATATATATATATATATGCCCTGGTATAGGAAAAGCTTTTGGAAGATAAAAGTTTTGTCTTTGAAAAATTTGCATTTTGTCTTTATATCTCCAGAAAAGTAGATGGAATATAGTAAGCGTTTATCAAAATTCTATTTCAATTGAAAATGGAAATGAATAAATTAGCCCAGTTTTTAAGGAGAAGGGGAAAAAGGCTTTTGACAAACCCATGTTCTGTGGAGTGCTTAATTTATGTCTAACTAAATCAGAGTAGAGTTAACCTCTGGGGAACAAGGGCCTTTTATGTTTATTAGTACTTATCAGTGAGGAATCTACCCCCTCTAGCTTCAAAGAGAACACACACCATCTCTGCCAGAATATAGCTTATGATGGACACATCCTACACTTGCTACAGAAATGAGAAAAACTATTAAAGTATATCAAATATTTACTATTTCACTCAAATCCTAACTATTTGGGGCATGCATGCAAAAACATATATATGCATATGGAAATGATTTTTTTAACGTATCTCTCACCAGGATCCCCATGCCAAAGTAAAGCTTAGAGATTTTGAGTTATAAGGCACTAAATAGATTCAGACCTTTCTACACTAAAGAGAGAGAAGAAGAAGATATTAACAGGCTTCCAGCTAATATCCAAGATAAAGAGACATATTGTATAGCATAGCTCAAGCTATGATGTGCACCAAGAACAGTGACAATGTGAAATACTCAATTTCAGGGCCATCGTGGTCCATTTATTAGTATGGCATAGTAGCAAAATACTTTGGGGCTCTGTAAGTGCAATATAAAAGTCTATATACTGGAGTCAGAGGAACTGGGTTCAACCCTATCTCTCAAAATACTTACTATTGGGGTCTTGAGCAAATCATTTAACTTCTTGAGTTTCTATTTCCTTATCTGTAAAATATAATAGGAGAGGGGCAGCTGGGTTGCTCAGTGGATTGAGAGCCAAGCCTAGAGATGGGACATCCTAGGTTCAAATCTGGCTTCAGATACTTCCTAGCTGTGTGACCCTGGGCAAGTCCCTTAACCACTTGCCTAGTCCTTACCACTCTTCTACCTTGGAGCCAATACACAGTATTGACTCCAAAACGGAAGGTAAGGGTTTTAAAAAAGTGTAATAGGACTGAGGCAAGGAGTGTGTGTGTATATGGGGATATGCATATTTTTAAAATCCCTTCGAGATCTAGAAATGATCTGTAGTGTTAAATTAAATTCATCAAAATTTTGCATCCCATGTAAATCATTAAGAAATGGAAAAGCAACTGAGGTCCATTAGGTCATTGATGCCCTCCATTGACAGAGCCATAGATAACACTTTGCTCAAAAGGGGTTTTAGATTCTTGTTCATGAGAGTACCATCCAGCTTAACTTAATTTTCAGAGATAGAAAAAGGACACTGGAAATGGACACCAAGTTAGGTGGAATAGGGTTGTTTGGAACTTAGAGAAATATCCACGAATCCTGATTTGTCAATGCAACTATACTTATAAGAGCTACTAAAGATTCTAGAATATTTATGAATAGAGAATGAGTTATTTCCTTGTCTACATCTTATTTTACACTAATGAGAAAGACAACAATAGTGTAAGTTATTGATAGGGAACTTCCTGGATGAGGAAGACTGACACATTCTCCATAGCTTATAGGTTTAGAGAGTTGCCTAATACAGAAGAAAAAAATCTAGCTTGATGAACTCCCCATTTTCTACTCAATGATCATCCAAATGAAAAAGTATGATTGCAACAATAAGGCACAGCAAATCCAATTTTCAAAATTTACTAAATATGTGGTCATTGACAATTTACTTAAGTCTCTAAGCCTGGGTTTCTTTGACTATAAACTGGAGTTACTAACCTATGATATCTCCCTTACAGGGTAGATATGAGTCTCAAAAGGGTAATATGGAGAAAAGTACTATGTAAATGTCTACACACATACACAAACAGAAACAAAGGGTGAAACTGGAATGGGAATGTTATCTTTCGTTTGTCTTTTCTATGACTATTCTCCTATTTTCTTTTCCTCTTAGCTTTCTTTCTCTGTTAGACTTTGAATCTTATTTTGTAGATGTTTTGATAGCTATAAAATGCAGAATTAGTGGATCCCTTACTGAGTGGTTACTGTAGAGGGATATCTCATCTGATGATACCATAAAAGAATAAAATGTTTACATCTGCCACATCACATATTTTTGCAAGGATTTGGTGGGTCTAAGGAGAAACATCATTGGCAAAAACTATTTATATGTATATATATAATATAGATATATAGATATAGATATAGATATATAGCTATATATAGATATATAGATGTATAGATATAAAGGAACACTGGGCTTGAAATTAGAAGACCTTTAGTCAGGGCAGCTAGGTAAGGGGATAGAAAGTCAGACCTATATTCCAGATGACTTGGTTTCAAATCAGGCCTCATGTACTTCCTAGCTGTGTGATCTTGGACAAGTCACTTAATGCTGTTTGCCAAACCCTTGCCCTTCTGTCTTAGAGTTGGTATTGAACCAAAAGATACAGAAGTTTTTTTTTTGTTTTTGTTTTTTAAAGAAAAGACCTTATTCTCATTATCTATGGACATTTATATCAACTTCCTCACTATTCTGGCACCTCCAAAACCTTTTGGATGATGACCCTGTGCCAATCTCTTAACTACTCAATGCTCTAGGCAATTCACTAAAGCTAAACTGCAGAGAAGGGACTAATCAGCAGAGACAGAGACTATTACCTAAGTCTGGGATCTCCATAGAGATGAAAACATAGATCCCACACCATTCCTGAAAATGCACATGACAAACTTTATGCTATGTACTGCATAGAGTCTTTAAGAGATGATATCCTAACTGAAACAACAGTTTCATAATTGGAATCAGAGACTTAAGTATTGAGAAAGACTTAGCAGCTTCTAGATAAGACACTTGCTTCAGATTACTTAACAGCTGAGCAATCCTATATGACTTTGACAAGTTAGCAAATCTCATTAGATCTTAGTTTCCCCATCTGTAAAATGAAAGGAGAGTAGAAGTCAATGGAATCAAAGGTCCTTTCAAGCTTTATAGCAATGATCCTATGATCTTGAGTTGCTGTTTAGTTATTTTTAGTCATGTCTGACTCTTTCTAATCCTACATGGGGTTTTCTTGGCAGAGATACTAGAGTGGTTTGTCATTTCTTTCTCCAACTAATTTTTACAGATGAGGAAAGTAGGATCAATAGGGTTAAGTGACTTGCAGAGGGTCCCATGGTAAGTAAGTTTCTGAGGCCAGATTTGAATTCAAGATGTCTTGTCTCCAGGCCCAGCACTCCATCCATTGAGTGACCTAGGTGCACCCCCTTTACAAGATTAAGTTACTTGTATAAAGTCACACAGGAAATAAATGTCAAAGTGATCTTTCTTATGCATGTAACCACTATCAATATTCTCTACATTTTATATATGAATAAACTAAACCAAATAACTGAATCAGGTAAAACAAAACCAACAAATAACAACAACACTTTCTTCTAAAAGGAAAGCCTGCAAAATAACCAAGGAATTTCACTTCACATAACCTCTAAGGAAAGGGAAAATATACATCATTTCCTTCAGAACCTTAAAAAATAAAATTTGTAAGAAAAATCATCACATATCTGGACAATCTTTCATTTCCTGCAGTCACTTTCCTTGCCATTGTAAACTTAATAAAGGAAAGCATCAGAAACAACTCCACAGAAAGAAAGAACAAGGAGAGAAAAACAGGATCTAAAAATATCTCCCCAATAGTCCTGGATACACATCACCTGTGAATGCTAAGAGGAAAGTTGTGTTTGCAGATCGAATGACACCAGGATTTATATAGGAATGTCTGAGATTAGCAAAAGCTCCCAAGAGGAATGATAAAGGAGTAGCATGGCTGAATTGATGTGCCCAAATGCAAAATTTTCCTCCTCTTATTTTTAAATCATAGTTTATATGATTCTGATTTGTTTTTTAATCATAGTTTATATGATTTTTTTAAATCATAGTTTATATGATTCTGATTTGGTTTCTGCAAAATTTTAAGCGTGCGCACTGAGAGGGAACCAACAATAATAACATACAAGTGCCATAAGTGATGTCTTAAGACTGAAGAAGTATTTTTGAAAACAATAATTGATATGTTAAGACCAGATTATTTTTCCATACCTAAGGAACTTTGAGTGTCACCATACTATTAGTCAAACCAAACTACTAAGTTCCAAAGTGGATGCATAGCAATTCCCTCAGCTATTTTTAAAAGAGATAATGGAGAGGTTTCCCCTTTCCTTTGGGTTTGTTTAATTATTTGTTTTTATTTTGGTTTAATTCATGGTGTGGGTGTGTTATAAGGAACTCATAGTAAAGATTCAAAGTGGGATGTGCATGTGTACGTGTGTCTGGATACGTGGGGGAGAAACAGAGACAGAGGCAGAGAGACAAAGAAAGAGACAGAGACCTTTCAAAAGACAAGAAAACATTTTTTAGGCATATTCATTTCTATGAATGCTAAGTGAGAAGAGAGCCTTGAATAGTAGTCTAGTAGTGCTTAATCAAAATACTCAATCTTAGCCACAAGTACTTAGTACAAGCACTACATTAATATGACTGTATTTTCATTTACAAAAAATTGCCTAAGTGGAGTTTGCCACTTTTGTCAATCACTTCTTACCATTCACTAATCAGGTATTGCATATTTGAGCAGGAAAAAAAAGACAGTTTATCTGCCTTAATATACATGAATCTACTTTGGAAGGGAAAATATTTGGGAGTATCATGATTAAATCACTTTTCTCCTTCTCTTTCCAATATGATTTTCTAATGTCAAGAGACCTCATCATTAAGAGTATGAACAATAGTGTTACAGCAGTACTTCTATTTGAAAACTTAGGTGGCACCTATCATCCAAGCAACACCCTGATCTTTTTGGAGGGTAAAAGCTGGATATGTGTGGGCTGTAGAAAGAGAGAATGAGTTAGAGTAATCATGGAGATTGAGTAGGAACAAGAACCAGAGTTAAGAAAGAAAGGCACTGAAGAGTCAGAATAAAGGTTATCATAATGATAACTCAGTTCTCATGGCCTTTGGAGGAGGTGAGTTATAATGATCAGATATCATGCCTTCTTCCTTGCAAGATTAAATTGGCTACACACAATGTGAGGCACCAAGTGACCCATTATTAATGGTGAACCACTGTGAACTCAAGAGGTCATCATTAAAGTGGTTCACACTCTACTTTCAGGTTTATCAGGGAATTCTGCTGTATTTTCTACTCAAGAAAAAATATGGATAAAAAAAAGTCCTCTCAGTCATTAGAAGCTTTTTCAACTGTCACTGGAAAATTAAATATAGAAATTGAGAATCCTCTCACCTGTTTAGATTTCAGGGCTAATGGGAATTACTCATCAGTAAGCCTCTCTGAGTTGGGATATGTCCATGAAAGAAGCTGCCTTCTCTTTTAGGTATTCTGAATGGGAAATAACCTACTAGATTCACCCAAGTTGTAGAAATCCAATCTATCCAAATCAGTGGTGCTAGAAAAAATAACTCAAAGTATGTGTCTTACAGTAAATTTAACAGTGCCATCATTTTCTCCCAAATAATATGGAGGTACACTTCATTTATTCCTACCTTAGTTCAGTCATTCATTATTAAGTTAATTCATTCTACAAATACTTCATTAAGTACCTATTATGTGTCAGATATTATGCAAGACTCTAGGGACAAAAGAATAAAAATAATAGCCCCTCCCCACGAGGGACTTTCATTCTATTGGAGGCATACAATATGAAAATAGAAAATTAAATGCAAAAAATACACCAAGCACATACAGAGTAACTTCACATTTATTTTATACAGACTATAAAAATTAGCTGTGTATATATGGCTGAGAATCTATTACTCCCCCTGGGGAAATGATAAAATGACTGATTGCCTCATCACTCCAGATTTTATGCTTGTTGAACTTTGTGCTCCATATATCAATTTCCTTCTTTGCTAAGTTAATATTCCCAGAGGACACAGGTCAGAGTGAGAAACCTATCTACAAAGGTAAAATTCAATACTTTCTTGAAAAATGAGACATTTGGAAGGGCTTTCAGACTCTGGTACCTTAAAAAGTGAACTATAGACCTTAGTTTAATAGCCTATTTTTATCTGGGATTGTAGTGGTGATGGTAAATTAAAATAATACAAATCAAAGCAATATGGAAAATGAACTTATGAATGTGAGAGTGAAAATACAAATATCTGAAGATAATACACAATCATCTTGATAGCCTAGCCTCAGCTGCTTGCTATATTCACCATCTCAACTGTCAAAAAAAAGATGTAGATATGTCTTAAGAAATAGTATTACTGGGGCAAATAGGTAACTTCATGAATAGAGAGCCAGACCTGGAGATGGGAGGTCCTTGGCTCAAACTGGCCTCAGATACTTCCTAACTGTGTGACCCTGGGCAAGTCACTTAATACTAATTGCCTAGCCCTTACTGTTACTTTGCTTTGGAACCACTACTTACTATAAATTCTAATACAGAAATAAAGGGAGGTTATATCTATTTTATAGTAGTATAATATATATATATACATTCATATATATATATATATATATATATAGTACCATATTAAATCTATAATCTACATCTGGATTTTAGTAGTAGTGCTCTTCTCCCATGTTATCAATTCCAGATATAATATCTAACTCTTTGAACTCCAGAGTATTAAAACCTAATGTAAAACTAGATTGTTGAAGTTAAAGAAGTTGGGATATTTAACTTCTGAGACTAAAGAACAAGTATATTTCAGAAACAATAAATCAAACTGAGTGATCACAGGAATGGAAGAGGTCTCAGTCATCATCTAGTTCAGTGGTTCCCAAACTCTTTTGGCCTACCGCCCCCTTTCCAGAAAAAATATTACTTAGCCCCCTGTCACATACTATCACCTCCTCCTTACAGTTATTCACCGCCCCCAAATGCACCTGTGGCCATCACTGCTTCCCCTGGATCCCTGCAGCACCCACCAGGGGGTGGTGGCACCCACTTTCATCCCTCTCATTTTATAAATAAAGTCTAAGGGGGCAGCTAGGTGGCTTAGTGGATTGAGAGCCAAGACCAGAGATAAGGGTTTGAATCTGGCCTGAGACTTCCTAGCTGGGTGACCCTGGGGAAGTCACTTAAACCCCCTTTACTTAACCCTTTCTGTTCTTCTTCCCTGGAACCAATAAACAGGATTTATTCTAAGATAGAAATTAAGAATTGAAAAGTAAATGAATGAATGGATAGATAGATAGATAGACAGATAGATAGATGAATAAAGTCCAAGGTCACATGGCTAGTAAGTTGCACAAAAGAGATCAAAACTTGGGTTTTCTTAAACCAACTTCACTCTTTCTACTTCCTTTTCTTCTTGCTAAATAGTGTTGCCACTATCAACTCGGATTTGAAAAGCATTGGCACTTGACCCCCATTGCCCACCCTTACCACTCTTCCCCCTATGAGTCAATACACAGAAGTTAAGGGTTAAAGAAAAAAAAAAGAAAAGCATTGCGTGTTTTTCTTTCTTTTGTTTTTATAAGATACATCAGAGAAAGAAAGATGTATGCAAAGTAAGCAGCTTCACAAATGGGGATTTTCCTCATAAACAATTGAGTGAATGTAAGCAATTCCACTCTCCATTTAGTAATTCACAGAACCACATTACAATTTAGTGAGGCTCCAGTTTGATGGGGCCAGTTGAGACATTTAAATAAGGCCTCTCTGCCTCTGGATCAAAAATGCCATCTGTGATATATGCACAAAGAGCTTGCTCATGACTAGAGAAAGATGCCAAGGAACGGATACACAGCACAGAATCTGAGCAGTCAAAACCTATAAAAGCCGAGGTATTAGTAAAAAATATTTCTTCTCAAGACAGTTTGGGTTCACAGCAAACAGCTACAAAGACTTTGTGGCTTAAAAAAAAAGGAAACATGGGCCAAGCGATTGAGAGGCTAAGTTCAAACAAAAACCTGGTTGGGGCTGATTTATAGTATGGAATCCCTCAGCAGGGGCCATGGCCCACTGTTCGAGCACACCTGGGGTGCCCAGCTGGGGTCCTCTTCAGTCTCTGATCTGAGTGTTCTCAAGCCGGTTGCCCGTAATACTTTGCACATCATAAAATGCCACAATGGGGGAAGACAAAAAGTTTGAAACTAATCAGGCATCTTCTGACGTTTTAATTGAGAGGAGCTACCGATTTGACAGCTGATCACTTGCCAGCCAACTGATATCATGAATTCTTCTGACAATCATCGGCAAAATAAACAAAACAAAACTGCATTTCTCTCAGGATTGGCAAGGGGCTCCAAACAGAGAAGGCTATACATTCTGCAGGTTAAAAATCACTGGATTATAGTCGGCTCAAAGTCTTGGGCAATGAGAGGGAGAATTTAGTGAAAATGTCCTTGTATTGTGGAGGCATCCATGTGCCCAGAATTTCTATACATATTGTACAAACCAGCACCTGCCAACAAGATTAAAAGTATCATCTTTACTCATTTATATAAGCCATTTGTCACATACCCACACAGTAAAACAATAGACACAGTTCCTTTTCTCCAGGAGCTTACACTCAATAAGGAAAACAAACATATTGAATAGAACAATTACAAATATATTTGTAAAACGACTAAGAAAAAACAAGACAGAGTAGTTCAAATGGAAGAAAGCACACAGATTTGGGAGTGGAGGTTGCCCTAGGATCCACTGATCTGAACATCCCATTTATACACACTCCACTGTTTGTCCCCATTTTTGATCTTGTTCAATTATCCTCTCCCTCCTTCCCCTTTAGCACTTATATTTATTTACTCCTATTACTCACTATTAATCACTCCTACTAAATCCTGAAATGCTTCAAGAATTGGTCATTTAAATTATACTCTTTTGTGTTACCAAGAGCTAGGATGATGTAGCTAAGTTCAAGCGGACTCATTACCAGAAATGGGGTGGTTACTAAGTAATATGTTTTTCTTCAGTAAAAGTAAATAAAATCCACCTACTAAGCCATGGAAGGAACAAGCATTTATCAAGAACCTACTATATTCTGGGTATTGTGCTACGTACAAAAGTGAAAAAGCTGCTCTATATACCTGTGTGTGTAGAAAGACAGACAGAAAGAGGCAGAAGGAAAAAAAAAAAAACAGACAGAGCACCAGTGGCACAGCAGAGTGTCAGGACTGAAGTTGTTTTCCTGAGTTCAAATCTGGCTTCAGCCACTTACTAGCTATATGACCCTGTGCAAGTCACTTCATCCTGTTTGCCTCAGTTTCTTCATCTATAAAATGAGATGGAGAAGGAAATGGTAAACTATTGCAGTATCTTTGCCAAGAAAACTCCAAATGGGGTCATGAAGAATTGAACAGAACTGAAAAATGATTGAATAACAGCATACATACAAATATACACACATGTAAGAAATAGTTGAAATTGAGAAACACAAGAAACCCAGGGATCAAGAAAGACTCCAAGTAAAAGTTGGCATTTGTGGAAGGTAGTAAATAAGGAATGAATTTCAAACTATTTTAGAGAGAATAAATTGAGAATCTAGCGCAGTGGNATATATATATATATAGTACCATATTAAATCTATAATCTACATCTGGATTTTAGTAGTAGTGCTCTTCTCCCATGTTATCAATTCCAGATATAATATCTAACTCTTTGAACTCCAGAGTATTAAAACCTAATGTAAAACTAGATTGTTGAAGTTAAAGAAGTTGGGATATTTAACTTCTGAGACTAAAGAACAAGTATATTTCAGAAACAATAAATCAAACTGAGTGATCACAGGAATGGAAGAGGTCTCAGTCATCATCTAGTTCAGTGGTTCCCAAACTCTTTTGGCCTACCGCCCCCTTTCCAGAAAAAATATTACTTAGCCCCCTGTCACATACTATCACCTCCTCCTTACAGTTATTCACCGCCCCCAAATGCACCTGTGGCCATCACTGCTTCCCCTGGATCCCTGCAGCACCCACCAGGGGGTGGTGGCACCCACTTTCATCCCTCTCATTTTATAAATAAAGTCTAAGGGGGCAGCTAGGTGGCTTAGTGGATTGAGAGCCAAGACCAGAGATAAGGGTTTGAATCTGGCCTGAGACTTCCTAGCTGGGTGACCCTGGGGAAGTCACTTAAACCCCCTTTACTTAACCCTTTCTGTTCTTCTTCCCTGGAACCAATAAACAGGATTTATTCTAAGATAGAAATTAAGAATTGAAAAGTAAATGAATGAATGGATAGATAGATAGATAGACAGATAGATAGATGAATAAAGTCCAAGGTCACATGGCTAGTAAGTTGCACAAAAGAGATCAAAACTTGGGTTTTCTTAAACCAACTTCACTCTTTCTACTTCCTTTTCTTCTTGCTAAATAGTGTTGCCACTATCAACTCGGATTTGAAAAGCATTGGCACTTGACCCCCATTGCCCCACCCTTACCACTCTTCCCCCTATGAGTCAATACACAGAAGTTAAGGGTTAAAGAAAAAAAAAAAGAAAAGCATTGCGTGTTTTTCTTTCTTTTGTTTTTATAAGATACATCAGAGAAAGAAAGATGTATGCAAAGTAAGCAGCTTCACAAATGGGGATTTTCCTCATAAACAATTGAGTGAATGTAAGCAATTCCACTCTCCATTTAGTAATTCACAGAACCACATTACAATTTAGTGAGGCTCCAGTTTGATGGGGCCAGTTGAGACATTTAAATAAGGCCTCTCTGCCTCTGGATCAAAAATGCCATCTGTGATATATGCACAAAGAGCTTGCTCATGACTAGAGAAAGATGCCAAGGAACGGATACACAGCACAGAATCTGAGCAGTCAAAACCTATAAAAGCCGAGGTATTAGTAAAAAATATTTCTTCTCAAGACAGTTTGGGTTCACAGCAAACAGCTACAAAGACTTTGTGGCTTAAAAAAAAAGGAAACATGGGCCAAGCGATTGAGAGGCTAAGTTCAAACAAAAACCTGGTTGGGGCTGATTTATAGTATGGAATCCCTCAGCAGGGGCCATGGCCCACTGTTCGAGCACACCTGGGGTGCCCAGCTGGGGTCCTCTTCAGTCTCTGATCTGAGTGTTCTCAAGCCGGTTGCCCGTAATACTTTGCACATCATAAAATGCCACAATGGGGGAAGACAAAAAGTTTGAAACTAATCAAGGCATCCTCTGACGTTTTAATTGAGAGGAGCTACCGATTTGACAGCTGATCACTTGCCAGCCAACTGATATCATGAATTCTTCTGACAATCATCGGCAAAATAAACAAAACAAAACTGCATTTCTCTCAGGATTGGCAAGGGGCTCCAAACAGAGAAGGCTATACATTCTGCAGGTTAAAAATCACTGGATTATAGTCGGCTCAAAGTCTTGGGCAATGAGAGGGAGAATTTAGTGAAAATGTCCTTGTATTGTGGAGGCATCCATGTGCCCAGAATTTCTATACATATTGTACAAACCAGCACCTGCCAACAAGATTAAAAGTATCATCTTTACTCATTTATATAAGCCATTTGTCACATACCCACACAGTAAAACAATAGACACAGTTCCTTTTCTCCAGGAGCTTACACTCAATAAGGAAAACAAACATATTGAATAGAACAATTACAAATATATTTGTAAAACGACTAAGAAAAAACAAGACAGAGTAGTTCAAATGGAAGAAAGCACACAGATTTGGGAGTGGAGGTTGCCCTAGGATCCACTGATCTGAACATCCCATTTATACACACTCCACTGTTTGTCCCCATTTTTGATCTTGTTCAATTATCCTCTCCCTCCTTCCCCTTTAGCACTTATATTTATTTACTCCTATTACTCACTATTAATCACTCCTACTAAATCCTGAAATGCTTCAAGAATTGGTCATTTAAATTATACTCTTTTGTGTTACCAAGAGCTAGGATGATGTAGCTAAGTTCAAGCGGACTCATTACCAGAAATGGGGTGGTTACTAAGTAATATGTTTTTCTTCAGTAAAAGTAAATAAAATCCACCTACTAAGCCATGGAAGGAACAAGCATTTATCAAGAACCTACTATATTCTGGGTATTGTGCTACGTACAAAAGTGAAAAAGCTGCTCTATATACCTGTGTGTGTAGAAAGACAGACAGAAAGAGGCAGAAGGAAAAAAAAAAAAACAGACAGAGCACCAGTGGCACAGCAGAGTGTCAGGACTGAAGTTGTTTTCCTGAGTTCAAATCTGGCTTCAGCCACTTACTAGCTATATGACCCTGTGCAAGTCACTTCATCCTGTTTGCCTCAGTTTCTTCATCTATAAAATGAGATGGAGAAGGAAATGGTAAACTATTGCAGTATCTTTGCCAAGAAAACTCCAAATGGGGTCATGAAGAATTGAACAGAACTGAAAAATGATTGAATAACAGCATACATACAAATATACACACATGTAAGAAATAGTTGAAATTGAGAAACACAAGAAACCCAGGGATCAAGAAAGACTCCAAGTAAAAGTTGGCATTTGTGGAAGGTAGTAAATAAGGAATGAATTTCAAACTATTTTAGAGAGAATAAATTGAGAATCTAGCGCAGTGGTTCCCAAACTTTTTTGGCCTACCGCCCCCTTTCCAGAAAAAATATTACTTAGTCCCCTGGAAATTATTTTTTTTAATTTTAATAGCAATTAGAAGGAAATATAAATGCACCTGTGGCCATCACTGCTCCCCTGGATCGCTGCAGCACCCATCAGGGGGCGGTGGCTCCCACTTTGGGAATCACTGATCTAGCGGGAGGAACAATAAAAAGACTAGTTTGATTAAGAGTGCAAAAAAGGGAGTAATGGGTATGGGTAGAAAGGAAGATTAAATGTCAGTAGCCTGCTATCTTTCCCTTCCTTAGCCTTGGGAAGGGAATTTATGAAGATATCTTTCTTTTTTTTTAAACCCTTAACTTCTGTGTATTGGCTCCTAGGTGGAAGAGTGGTAAGGGTGGACAATGGGGGTCAAGTGACTTGCCCAGGGTCACACAGCTGGGAAGTGTCTGAGGCCACATTTGAACCTAGGACCTCCCATCTCTAGGCCTGACTCTCAATCCACTGAGTGACCCAGCTGCCCTTGAGGATATCTTTCTTAATGCAACCTCAGAACAGGTTTTGCATAGCTTGTCCTAAGTGTGTACAATACTAGTTATGGTTCTGAATTAAAATGCTTCTATTGGTACTATAAAAAGTGAGGATTTATACCAGGGAAATCAGAAACTTAAAATGTTAAATAAATGTTTGTATCAAATGAGATAATATTGATGAAGAATTTAGTACAGTGCCTGGATCATAGTAGTGCTAAGTAAATGTTGTTTCCTTCCTTCATATCCTCCTTTAACCGATATTGTTCAGGGGTAGAATACATTTTCCCCAAATTACGGTGAATAAGATCCTACTTGAACCTTCCAAGCAACAATTTTTTTCAATTCATTCACTTCAATAAGAATGCATTTACATAGTGTCTATCATGTTCCTCAGATTTGTTTCTATCTTTGTAATCCCAGCACCTATCATTTCATGAAATTGAGGAGTTTAAATTCTATTGAGATTTACTGAAAATCTAATTGTCTCACTAGACTCCTACTGGTAGGTGAGAATCACAAAATACAAAGCCTAGAAAGGAGGACATAAGACCATCCAAAATATATCCTGGGCTTCTGTTAGATTTGAACTCAGGTCTTCCTGATTGCAGACCCAGTACTCTATCTACCATACCACCTAGCCACTCAGAACTCCATTTATATATATATATATAAATATATATATATGTATAATATATATGTATATATACACCCATCCTGCTAGGTGCTTTAGTAGATAGAGTATTCCACATGAGGACAGAAAGACCTGAGTTTTTATCTTTCCTCAAACACTTATTAGCCATATGAAATTGAGCAAGTCATTGAACCTTTGTCCAATTCAGCTTCATTACTAGTGAAATGATAAGGAAGGAAATTGACTAATGTCCTTTAATATCCCTTTAAGCCTCAATATTATGATCATGGTTATAGGTATCTTGGTAACACATTTCTTTTACAACTCTTTTAGAATTGATGCTAACTAAGGCAGAAGAGTGGTAAGAGCTAGGCAATTGGAGTTAGGTAACTTGCTAAGGTCACCTAGCTAGGAAGTGTTTGAGGCCATATTTGGACCCCAAGTCCTTTGAATTCTAGACCTGGTACTTTATCTAATGTGCTTCTGCCCTGTAATTCATTTTATTTTTCTTCTTAATGGCTCTTCATGGTTTTCTTTAGCCTTGACCACAGCCTTCCTTCCATGATTTAAATGTATTTCCTTTTAACTCTCTGGAGATTGGAGGCAACTTGGTTTAGTAGAAAATGACTTGAGTTTGACATCATAAGACTTGTGTTCAAACTATGGCCCTTCAATTTATTACATAATTGAGCTTAGGCAAGTCAATTCAATTTTCTTGGTCACCAGATCCTCATTTGTAAAATCAAGGATTAGTCTATAAAGCTTCTAGTGTCCCTTCAAACTTCAAATCTATATACCATTAAGAACAATAAAATTCCCTCTCTTCAGAATGAGTATACTTAAGTGTAATGAAATATGGAGTCAAAGGAGATGAGAGGTAGACTAGTCCACTGGAAAGAATACTTAGAATCATAAGACTTGTTCAAATCTTGGTTCTCTCTCTTGTCTTTGTGTTGTTGGGAAAATTATTTAACCTCTTGGCCTCAGTTTCTTCATCTGTAAATGAGGTGTTTGGACTCATGACCTTAAAGTTTCCTCCAAATGCTGATTAAATAACCCTCTGGGGATTCTATAATCCTCTCTTGCTTTCCATTTATCCCCTCCCATGACTCAGGTTCCTCAGATCCCATGCAGGTAGCTTCACTGAACACATAGCTTAGAGAAGATGAAGATTACCTGTTCTCTGTTTTGGTGAGATCCATACCACTACACTTTATTATTTGGTCTGCTGCTGCATCCTATGGTCCTTCTTCAAGGCCCTCCAGATTTCTGGGCACTCTCATCCTACCTACATTACCTACATCAGCCATTCCATGGCACTCTAAGGACTTCAAGATCTTCTTAAATGAATACTAGTTGAATTCTGTTATGTTTGGTTTCCCCCAATCATGGTGAATTCTCCTTGAAAACAGATGTTATTTCAATGTTTATGTTTATATCTCCACCCTTAGCACAGTTTTTGGCACATCATTAGTTTTTAGTCTAATGAATTTATTTTTTTTTAACCCTTGTACTTCTGTGTATTGTCTCATAGGTGGAAGATTGGTAAGGGTGGGCAATGGGGGTCAAGTGACTTGCCCAGGGTCACACAGTGAATTTATTTTTATAATAGAGAAAGTAACCATTTATTATGCTGACATTATTACATTCTAATTCATATTATTCTCAATATTACATTTAATTTATATTATTACACCCTAATATGGGAAATATAACAAACAACAAAATTACTTGTGAACTAAATTTGAAGAGAATAAAATAGAAATAAATGCAAAGTAGTTAAATAACTGGTAGTATCAAATGACTTTAATTCACAGGTTCATCCTATAATCTATGAATTTCAGAGTGTTGAATAATATTGGGCAAATCACATATCTTCTTGTGTTTCAATTTCCTAATCAATAAAGGTCTTGTTGTGCTACTTTATTCCCACTGTGAGAAAAGTACTTTGTGGCCCTTAAAGAACTATATATATGTGAGTTATAAAGGGAATTGCCTATTGATAATTGCAATGCATTAACTCTAGGAAAGGGTGCATTTTAACTGTCTTGATACAATTATGGTCAAGCTGTGCCTCCCTTTCTGGGAGGAAGAACAGCTTCATAGAAAGAACTAGAATGACCAACACATCTTTGAGTATTCTCTGGGATTTGCTAATATATTTGAAAAAAGACCTTATATACACTTGCTTTTCTGAGTATAAACAATACTCTTCTCAATCTCTATTGTAAATTTAGACAAGATAAGAGCTTTGAACCTCCAATATATACTTTTCTGTCTCTCAGGACCCAAAAGGGAATGTGATCTGTAGGACTGAATGCCTCATTCATTCATTTTTTTTAATATTTCATTCCATTTTGAAATCAATACTAAATTTCATTTCTGAGGCAGAAGAGCTGATAATGGCAATTCAATTGGAACTACCCAGCATCACACAGCCAGAAAGTATCTGAATTCAGATTTGAACTCAGGAGCTCAAGACTTCAGGCTTGGTTCTCATGCATTCTTTATGTCTGCTTTGCATGTACTCCAATAATTTGGATCAATAAGCCTGGTAGACCTTTAAAGAATGTGCAATTATAGTTCTATTTCTGGAATTCTGAAATTAGCCTAATTTAGGTCTATGTCAAAGAAAAATATAAGTATAATCATCTAGCACATTAGAAGCTCCTTAAATATAATACATCCCTTTCAGGATCTTATGATCATTAAGATTTTGGAGGGTCTACTTTTGCTAAATGAAATATTATAACCACACAAGTTAAGGTATATTCCTTAGATATCTGCCAAACTGATTTGATGTTTTCTCCCAGAGGAAGTCTTTGGGTTGGATAATCTAGGGTATATCACTGACAGAACTTTATAACTTCAAAGCATCTGAAGAATCATTTTATTTATTATTTATTTATAATGTCAACTGTTTATGAATGAGTCTTAGAAAAGTGACATCATTTGGCCAATGTTATGGAGATACCTAGAGGAATCATTCAGTTCTAACAGGATAGTACCTAGGTAAGCTTCCAATTACTGTTTCTAAAAGTAATTTTAGTCTTCTCTCTCTGCTTCTTCCATAATACTTCTCTCTCCTTTTTTGTTTACTCTATACTTTCCCTCCTTCTCTTCAATTACTATCCCAGTGTTTGAAAGGTACTCATTGTTTTTCTTAACCATTATTTATTAACAACATCTTAAGTTTTTTAATTTTTTAAAACCATGAAAATGTAATGAATAATATCATATTTATTTTAACAATTCTGGACATAGAGGTATTAATACATGAAAAATAGTTCAATATCTATTTCTGGGAAAGAGGTTTGTACTCATTCAACCCCAAATACTATTTACAAACAATAGGAATTACAAATAAAAGATCAGGAAATATAATATAACATATTCAACAGTTTTTAGCAGTGAACAGGTTACATTAAAAAAAAATCTCCAGGGGCTACTGTGACTCTGTGGATTGAGAAACAGGTCTGGAGATGGAAGGTCCTGGCTTCAAGTCTGGCCTAGCTTTGAGACCCCAGAAAAATCACTTAACCTGCACTGCCTAACCCTTACCACTTTTCTGCTTTAGAATAATAAAATTGTGTTGAAAAAATAAATAAAATGCCCAAACGGGGATAGGATCATGATACATAGACGTAGATAGATAGATAGATAGATAGATAGATAGATAGATAGATAGATAGATAGATAGATAGAAAGATAGATAGATAGATAGATAGATAGATAGATAGATAGATAGATAGAAACATTAATATGTTCCAAAAAGATGCAATGTAGAATTCTCTTGACCTCTTTTTTTTTTTTAACCTTTACCTCCCATCTTGGAATCAACACTGTGTATTGGTTCTAAGGCAGAAGAGTAGTAAGGGGTAAGCCATGGGGGCTAAGTGACTTGTTCAACATCACACAATTAGGAACTATCTGAAGACAGATTTGAACCTAGGACCTCCCATTTCTAGGTCTGACTCTTGATTCACTGAGCTACCGAGCTTCCCCTCTCTTGATCTCTTGAAAGACATACTAGTCAACAGGTTTTTAAAAACTGTGAATAAACGACAATAGGTCAACTCTAAAGCAAAGAGATTTACTAGTATGATAAGAAGTCTGTTCATGCTAACTAATGGCAAATCCAGATTCCTGTGGTACAGATGTGGTTCTTATAATCTTCTAGGTTCACTTAGTCACAGACAAAAATATCAGCATTTTGTTATAGCTTAGAATAGAAAAGTAAAACATTTCATGGCAGAACTGAGGGAAGAACAGAGAAAAAAGGGAATCAGCCAAAAAATAAATAAAATGGAATTTAAGGCACAGAATTTGTAACCAGAAAAGGAAGATATTTCCAGTTGCAAAGGCAATAGATAAGACAAGTAAAAAAGACTGAATAATTTTAAAACTGTGAAAGAAAATTTATTAAACAAAATTTCAAAGTTCTAAATTCAAGAACAGAAAGTAGTTGTTATATTAGTGGATAAGACTCTGTCCTTTCAATAGGAATTAGGGACATTAACAAATAGGCCACCAGGTGGTTGAAGAATTTCTATATTAATAGCTTTCAAAACATTGTAAAAAATGTGTGCTTCCCATTTTCCCCAGAAAACTAATGAATCTTTTTCATTCATATTCTTTAGTCTTACCTTAGATTTATTGACATACCAATCAAGGGAGGTTATTGGGAGTGAACTAAGCTCCAGAGCCATAGCATCAACACAGCTCTTAGCTATTTATGAGAGTTCCACAGAATTTTCTAAATTTCAATCAGATAGTTGTCTGTGAAAATGGACTTCAAATGAGCAACAAACACAAGCTATAAAAACAATTGTCTTAATATTAGTCAGAGAGAATTCTGGTTAGTTTCCAGTTGCCTTTAGTTAAATTGTTGTTCAGCTATCTGCTATTGAGTAAAGAATAGCACAGTCCCTACTCATAGGGAGCAGGGATTTCAAAATAAGATAGATCAGCAACAGTGAAAAAATGGCTAGGAAGGTAGTATCTGAGAATAAGATTGAGTTTTCTGGACAATATCTAAAAATATAGGAATGGCAAGATGCTAATTATTATATTCTATATCATACATATTAAATCCCTTCAGAAAAGGGTTCTAAATTTTTTTCTAAATCTCAAAAATTTTAATAAAATGGTAATTATTATAAAATGCTAATTATTATATTCTATATCATATATATTAAATCCCTTCAGAAAAGGGTTCTAAATTTTTATCTAAATCTCAAAAATTTTAATAAAATGGGATTGATGCAAAAGATATTGTGGAAGCAAGGAGATCTATTTACCTATATACATACATAAAAGTACATATGTGTATATATCTTTGAGACAAGGATGGTTTATGGAATAAACTCATAATTTTCTAAAGAACACATTTTTATTTTGGATTCAAATTAGAGTAGGCTTGTTCTGTCTCTAGGGTTCTTTTTCTTTCATTCTGGGTCCATTTAGTTTTTAGCTTTTGCCTTTCCATTTCTTCTAATTTTTATTATTATTTTTGTTGTAGTTGTTGCTGTTGAGTTCTGCATTTCTCTTCCATTTCTTCTTGAGAGAATTCTTATTTACTTACAGGTCATAGACTTGCTTTTAGGTATAAATCCCAGGATATCACTTGTGAAAGACTGCTACCTAACAAAACAAGGTATTTCCTGATAGACAGTGTGACTGATCTTACCAGATCACTAATGATGGAAAAAGAACTTCGGGTTAGTTGATGCCTATGTCAAACATCCAGGAAGTCACTTCAAACAGTATTATTACTAAGGCAATCCCTCCAAGCTTGTCTGCCCTTTCTAATTGAGGTCAGACAATGGGAAGCTTTCACTAATCCCCAGACACACTTCCTTGGCTTTTGTACAATCCCTTCATTTAAGACCTTCCTTAAAAGCATTCTCCTGGTGATAAATGAATGATATAGCTGGCAAGCCTTTTTCTCTATTGACACTCATATTTCAGAAAGCTAGGATTACGAATAAAGAACCACACTATCAGAGACAAGGACCAAATCGGTCCCTGCAGCAAAAGCAGCTGAAAGCAGAATTATCCCCTGCATTTCATCCCAGGAACAATGGGGAATCCATCAAAGGGACACAAGGTGATCCAGTCCCAAACCCCCACAATACATCCATTTCTCCAGGTTGTCATCAAGCATCCTCAGGGGTGACTCTAATTCCAGTTGACACAAACAAAGGCAGTCGAAGCAGCTAAGCAACACTTTACAGAGGATACATGGCCTACAGATATAACACCTTTATGGTCAGGGGCTGAGCAGTGAAGAAATGTTCAATCTAATCCTAAGGCTAAGGAAACAATCTCTGTGCCATTTCATGTTTCAAGCAAATGCTTTAGTTGGTGTTTTTTTTTTTAAATGATAGTTCTACCTTGTCTGACTTCCCATACAGAAATGAAATGGATGGATGGAAGAATGGATGAACAGATGATTGGAGTCAAGGGCATCCATTTAGAGGAAAGTAAAAACTTTTTACAAATTCATACTTTATTGATTCTTTGACAAGAATCAATAATGCTTTCAAATCTCTTGATCAGTGGAGAGATGAAGATTAGCAGGAATCCAGAGGTTAAAAGCCCCCTTTATGATTTCTGGTTTCACTATGGGAGGGAAACGTCTGATTTATCAGTGATGGAAAAAGGCATGGAGGCTCAACTGTGATCAAGCCACATCTCTGAAGATACCAGTCCAATTTCTCTTTGGATAATAAAATATATTTTCTAAAATACTTTACCTCATTCTTTCATCTTGTTCTTCTAGAGTTGCTTTTATAATAACACACCTGAAACCTCCAGTAAACTTGACTACAGGTCAAGGGACATCATCAAGACAAGTTATATAATATGCATTTATTTTATCCCCTGTAGATTATCTCTCATAGAAGACTTGCTTTTGACTTCAATCTGATTTTTCTTCATAAAAAAATGGAAATAGATTAAATGGTATCTGCCTTAAAGGACACTGCTTTTAAGCAAATTATACAAAAAAAGTATGGACAGTTCAAGGAAGTAAAGAAATAAGCATTTATTAAACACCTACTATGTAACAGGCACTGTGCCAAGCTCTTTATTATCATCATCTCATTTCCTTCTCACAACGACCCTGGGAGGTAGGTGATATTATTAAGGAAACTGAAGGAGTTGGAAGTTGACAGAGAGAGAATGATTTGGTTTGGGTTATACAAATGCTAAGTTTCTGAAATCATATTTGAACCCAACAGACCCAGTGTTCTCTCCACTACAACATCCAGATATCTCTAGTTCAAGGTTGGCAAAGGTAATCAAAGGCAAGAGGAGATAAAAAGTTTGCACAGATGATGTGGCAAGGGAGCTTCTTTTTGAAGTGTGGGAATAATTTGAAAAACAAGATGGTCTATATATTGCATGGTAATATATATACAATCTATATCATATTATCTGTCATATTAGTGAGAGAGAACACAGATCACAAAATATCAGAAAATGGCTATCAAAACATAAAAAATTCAAGACAACAACAACAAAAGATGGCATTTTTAGATGGCATTCCAGGTTCATGGATTCATAGGCTGTCAGAAGTGTAACAATCTCAAGAAGTCATCCAAATCTCTTAGATCTCTGGTCTAGAAAGATTCCAAGAGTTTTACATGGTCAGAGGCAGTATTTAGGGGGAAGATATTTTTTCTAAATTGTGTTTTCTCAATTAAAGTTCAAAGATCTCTCCATTGTACCAAGCAAACAAGAGAGGAATAATATAAAGCAAACCCTAAAGCAGATGGGAGTAGAAAACACTGAGCTGCATAAAAACAAAGATAAAGAATTGGAAGGGACCTTCAAAGACATTAAGTCCAACTTCCCATTTTATAATTCAAAAAACAATTTCCCAAATAACACAGGTAATATAGATCCTAAGATTACTCAGGCCAAGCCAGTTTCTGAGCTCAGATCACCTAACTAAATCTAGCACTCATCACAATGTATCATGGTGACTTAATTGTGTATAATTTTCTTAAAATCCAAGACAAAATTTTTTTAGAAAAACTTCAGGAAAAGAAGCCTGCTACCTCCTTGAATCAAGAAGGTGAACTATTTGAAGAAATTGTAATAAAGAAACCTACACTGCATCAGAAGATCCAGAATGAACTTTGGAATGTAATTGATTGAAGAGAAGGGGGCTGAACACATTTATTCTGAATGTAAACTCTTATGCCAAAGGGGACTGCCACCTAATTGGCTTTTTGTCAATGTGCCTACAAATCATTGATTTTGCTCTCTTTTATTTCCCTCTTATCTCCAACTATTGTAACTTCCTTTTAGAGAATGCAACAATGTATGCATCTCTAGCTAGAAGAATACTTAGTGATATAAGCTAGTTATGAGGAATGTTTCATTGGGGACATGAGCCATGTAAGTCTGGGAGATTTCAACATGTTCATCTCCCAATAGAATCACTGGGAGGAATGTGAAGGGGGATTCTTTATTCCCTTTGTCTATTTTGAGTTAATCAATCAAGAACTTAAAGTACTCCTACTTAACACTAACTAAGAGAGTTCACAAGTCACTTAGGAGAAAAAGTTCACACCTCTAAAGGTCACAAGCGAAATACCACTGGGACTCCTGGCTTAAGAGTCTCTACATGGAGATTAGGACTTGAGGGAGCCCTTGCTAGGTGGTGAGCTGGACTTCTTTGAACAGAAATTATAGGGTATCTAGCTAGACAATTTTTTTCTACTTCCTTCCTACATATCTCTCTTTTATTATATCTTTATTAAACTAAATTGTTGAGAGGCTAACAGACTCGTAACTTAAGGATTAATTTTATAAATAGTGACCACAGTCTTATATTTTTTAACTCTTATATTTAGTCAAACCAGTTTTAATTTTTTTATAGTAGGATACTCTCAGAACCCTGGTCTGATTGGAATACACTATGCATGATAGAGAATAAGGGAAAATGAGATTAAATATCTGGGGGGCGGGGCTAGGGGATGGAATCTTCTGTTTTGTTTTTTTTTTTTTCTTTTTATGTGAGATGTATAGGTGGGGGAAGTAAATAATATCCTCAATCTTCTGGTCCAAAAATGTTTGATCCATCTGTGACCTAACCAGCCATTGGAAAAACAAAACACTTTGTGTTTCAACCTCCTTTCTAATCTTTCAGCCCAAATTGACTTTTGTCTGAAGTGTGATTCTGGAATAAAAGAATCCCAAGCCAAGAGCTCTGTTCTCTCTGGCTCCCAGAGTATTTGAAGTATGAAAGAGAGACACATAGCACCTGAAGTTTTATATGTTATAGCTAAAGGCTGAATCACAAACCCCCAGAAATCCGGGAATGTAGTCAATTAACCATATGTCTGGAGGTGCTCATGAACCCTGAGGAACCAGATTGCTATTGTACTGTGATAACATACCTCGTACTTAAGCGACACTAAGGATGATGGATGAATGGTTGGCATGAGAACTATGCCAAAATCTAGCTCAGGTGAAAATATTTATGTGCAGATTAAGACTTAAATAGTATAGTTAGTAAGGTGTACCAGACTGCAAGACCAAAATTTAATTCTGACATTACTAACTATGCAAACAAGAATGTCAAAAATACTCTGAGCCTTGGTTTCCCCACCTGAAATTGAGACTAGGAATACTGGGAATATCTACATCCCATGGTTGTTGTGAAGGCCAAATAAAATAATATATGCTAAGTGCTTTGCAAACATTTAAGTGCTAAATAAATGTCAGTTAAAATTATCAGTGCAAATCCTGGCCTTGATTTGTTGCACCTGTCATTTTGAAAGAAAAAATGCCTCCAGCATTCAAAAATATCATTTGCAAAAATATCATCAGAGATGAAATGTTATTTTCTCTATGCTTTCCTACATTTATTTTGGCTATTCATATATCTCCCCCCCTCCCCAATATCTATGCAGAGCATAATTTCTTCTGGAATGGAGTTTAAAAATGCTTATTCCTGCCCACATGCAGCCCTCTAAGATTCACACCAAAAAAAAAAAATGGTAATGCTTCATTTCACAAAGAAAAAACAGAAAAGTATTGCTGAGGAGAAAAATGGAAAAAGCTTTGAGTTAGTGTGTTTTACTTTAATATTGGGTTCAGAAAGCTATGATTATTCCCCAGTTGCCGGCTGGCATTCCCACAATGTGTGCATTAGCTGCTATAGAGTTTAAATGTTTTGTGATGACAGCACTAGAGATGTGTTTTTTTGTTGTTTTTTTTTTTTTGGGGGGGGGGTTCCTTGAAATTATTTCCCTCAGAACAAATGGTTGACATTAAGGTCGTGGGAGGAAACACAGAAGAGAAAGCTTGTATTCTTTAATAGTATTAACTGCCTGACTTATTTTGTTGATCTCCACTGAAATAAGAGCGCTTTTGTTAAAAAAAGGGAATTGATTGCAGAGAATCTGGGAACATAATGCTATAATTAAATGCTTGAATATTTTATTTATAGGAAGGACTTGTATTCTTTTTAATCTACATATTATTCTCTGATCTGATTGGGTCAAATTCTTTAGTACATGAAAATATGATTACGTGCAGGCTATTTCATTCTAGTAACTTAAAAAGGCATTGTTCCTTTTGTACAGACATAAAGTGAACAGAGCTTGCCCAAATGTTCTTTGTGAAGTAGAGTTAAAGAACTAAAAAAAAGACAATAACACATTTCTTTTTCCTATGTCCATGCTTTCATCTCCTCCAGATTTTGCAACTATAGAAGAGGCAGATGGCAACAACAGCATTTAGAAATCCAGAAAAAAAAAGGAATAGTGGGCCAGGGGAAGGAGGAGGGAAGGAGGCTGACAGAAAAGACTTTCCTAGAATATTAAGTTTAATCCTCTCAGAGAGGATGCAGGAGGTAGAAACTTTCAACACGGAAAGAAAGAGAACAATGTGAATCAGTGAAATTATTGAAAAAGGAACAACTATATTGTAAACCCTACATCTAGATTGAATTTGTTTAAAGTAGAGATAAGGTTTTATATGCATTTAGGCATACCATTTTCAGTGTAATATTCATTGAAGTATCATTGACTAATGGACAAAATAGAAAAATGAAGAGAGGTACAATGTAGAGAAAATAGTCAACAAAAAGTATACTGTTATGTGCTATTTTTTCTTCTTTTTTCTACAAACAATTGTATCCAGGAGAGATGAAAATGCCTCATGTTTCTCTTTTTCCATATTTTGTCAAATTCTACTGATATTCTCTTTATTCTAATAAATGACACAAATATTTTCACTATCAATTCATACTTTCCCAACGACATTAGTTCTCTAATTATTTTCACATTAATAATATACATCAATACATGATTCACAAAATGGGAATAGCATCTGACAACATTCAGCCAAAGCAACTGTCATGTGCTAGTTGTTTATCTTTCCCCCCACAAATAGTGTTGGATCCAGAAGCAGAGATAGGAAATTCCCAAGTTTCTCTTTTCCCCTTTTCATATCATTGTGAAGTAGTAGCAAGAGTAGTAGCAGCCCAGTGGTAGTAATAATAGCAATGATAGTGGTAATGGAAGTAATAGATTTTTTGGATGTTGGTAAATATCAGTAAATGAAAACTTCTATAACAATCTACTATATCATAACTTCCTGAGATTTCTTGAAAATAACTTCTATCATTCTATTCTTGTTCAAATGAGATCTGTAGGTTATATTACCAAATATTTTTAAAAATTTAGCACAGCATTTAACACATAGGTTCTTAAATTCTTGTTCCCCCTCTCGTCCACTAAAGCAATTGACTAAACTCAAATTATAGGACCACAGATTTAGTTAGAAAAGATCTTAAACATCATATAGCTCAACCTTGTCATTTTGCAAATGATAAAATGTAGGTTTATGTAATTTGTCTAATATAAAATAGTAGTTATCTGATCAGGAATTAAAATCTGAGTCATTCCCCTCTAAATGAAGACAGGTACACTAAAGAGAAAATGGTCAAAACATCCTGGAGTAAACACTTAACATTCAAATGCTGTTGTTAACCTTATAGATTATTACTTATAGATTATTACTTATTACTTATAGATTAGGTGTAGATCAGTATTATGAGAGGGAGTCTTTCATATTAGTGAAGCCACAGAGTCAGGCTCATACATTTATATCTATCTAGTACTATTTTAGAACTTCTAGAAAAGAATCTTGCAAATATGTAAGGATTTTGATTTGGTGTGCTTGGATCAATGACATGATCCATAATCCTCCTGTTTTGAAATCCTTATGTTCTGTCTTGACATCAATTTCAAGAGAGAAGAGCAACAAGAGCTCAGCGATGACTTGTTCAGGGTCATATAACTAGGAAGTACCTGAAGCCAGAATTCAATTCAGGGCCTCCCAACTCCAGTCCTGAAATTCTATCTACTGTGCTACCTAGCTGTCCCCTTATTCCTCCATCATCAACTTTTAACCACAGTAATACTTCCCTTCAGTATATAAAAATATCATCCTTTAGAATTAATATTTTTTTTGGTTTTTATTGTATTTATTTTTTAGAAAAAAAGGACCCTTACCTCAAAACCATCAACTATTAAAGTAATACTTCTGAAAACTGTCCATAGAGTTGATTCTCTTAAGATACATTCTTGCAGATACTAACTCAAAGGGGAACATGTAATACCAAGCCTCCAGTAAGGAAAGGAGGAGAGAGAATTGTTGGAGTATCTGTCTTCTACTTTGCTGCCACCATTGGCACCTCCTTTAATCTTGGAAATTTTCATGTCCCTTTTCAAAAAACAGTGAATCACTTAGAGTTACACATCAATCAGTCACAAATTTAGAAGAGATTTCCCTCTGCTTTGGGGAGAAAATATCAGAAAAGAAGTATATATTAAAAAAATTGTGTCTCTTTTTTTGTATTCCTGGATTTTTCAACAAATAGGCTGGAGTGATTCACAAGGGCCTTTAAGGGAGAAGGCAGAATGGTTTTAGGTTCCATTCCACACAGATAATTTAAATTTTAAGCACCTCAGTTCATGTCTTGAATTCTAAGGAAGCCCATAGGCATATTGCATATGTTCTATTTCATGCAAGAGGCTTGAGAAGATTAAAGACCCCACACCTAATTTAAAGTGTGCAGTCTGATGTTTTAGGGAAGGATTCTTGTTGAGGGGCTTTCATTCCACATCACAGAGAAATGAAGTATATTCACAAAATGTTGCTGTTATTTAACCACATTCACTGACTCCAATAGACATCAACATTACAAGGAAAAATTACTTCAATGACACCAAAACCAAAGGGAGGCAAGGAATTCCTGAAAACATGTCAAAATAATGGAAAACATGAGTGGTGAAAATGAGTAGTGAAAAAATAAATAAATAAAAGAGTCATATCTACACAGATAGTTGTACTTGGCATTAGGAACACCTGAGTTCAAGTCCTACCTCAGATATTGATAAACTATATGTCCCTTTGAAAGTAATTTAATCTCCCTTTGTTTCAGCTGTCTCATGTTTAAGACAGTTGTAATAATAATAATATCTACCTCCTGGGGCTATTGTGAAGATACAATAAAATATCATTTATAAAACATTTTATAAATCTTAAGGTGACTTTCACAACATGATACATGAAAATAGCCATACTGTATGATATTACATACACTACCTATATCATATTACTTGCCTTCTTCGAGAAGGGAGAAAGGTGGTAGAAGCAAGAGAGTATGTATCAAAAAATATCAGAAAATAATTAATTTTTTTTCTTTTTTTTCTTTTTTACACCTGGTTTATTCTTTGATTTAATTGATTAACTTAATGCAGAATCCAGGTAAGCTTAAGCTTCATTGATACATAAATGAGGAAACTGAGTCCAGGAAAAAGAAGGCTTTCTTTTTATCCCCAAAGGACACATAGTGGCACTCAAGCCTAGAGTTTAGGTCTTTTGGCTTTCATTTAGTACTCTGCATAGTATGCTATTAGATTAGGCCGTCCAGCAAAAATATTTTCTGGGACAGATGTTGATGTTGATATTGATGATGATGAAGATGCTAATGTTGTTTTGGATAAAGTTGTTGATGATGTTAATGATGTTGTTGTTGATGATGTTGATGATGATGTTGATGTTGATGATGCTGATTGAATTTGGAGTTAGAGGTTTTCCTAACATTTGGGCCTTTCTGACCCTTCCCCATTATAATGATTAAAATTTTCTTGGAGACTGTCTCCAATCTCTTTCACCCTTCCATTGTATTTGTCTTCTCCCCACCTCCACCCATGTGCTTTTTTATGCAATATATATTTATCCCATTTTTTTCAAACATTTATTAATATTCATTTTTAACATGGTTACATGATTCATGCTCCTCCTTTCCCCTTTGCCCCCCGCAACCCCCCCATCCATGGACGATGCACATTTCCACTAGTTTTGTCATGTGTCCTTGATCAAGACCAATTTCCAAATTGTTGGTAGTTGCATTGGTGTGGTAGTTTCGAGTCCACACCCTCAATCATGTCCACCCCAATCCATGAGTTCAAGCAGTTGTTTTTCTTATATGTTTCCTCTCCTGCAGTCCTTCCTCTGAATGTGGGTAGCGTCTTTACCATATATCCCTCAGAATAGTCCTGGGTCATTGTATTGATGCTGGTACTGAGGTCCATTACATTCAATTTTACCACAGTATATCAGTCTCTGTGTACAGAGTTCTTCTGGCTCTGCTCCTTTCACTCTGCATCAGTTCCCGGAGGTCTCTCCAGTTCACCTGGAACTCCTCGAGTTTATTATTCCTTTTAGCACAATAGTATTCCATCACCCGCATATACCACAGTTTGTTCAGCCATTCCCCAATTGAAGGACATACCCTCCTTTTCCAATTTGTTGCCACCACAAAAAGCACAGCTATAAATATTTTCGTACAAGTCTGTTTATCTATGATCTCTTTGGGGTACAAACCCAGCAATG
>NC_058132.1:623448639-623496785 GCF_016433145.1 Gracilinanus agilis | reverse complement strand
TGTATATATATATGTATATATATATATATATATTTAACATTTCATCCTATACAATTTGTCACTGTTCCTCCATGTATACTTCTTCCAGTTACCCTGATGATAATAATGCTTGTTAAGCATTACCAATATTATCTTTTCTTATAGGAATACAAATTATTTGAACTTACTGTGTGCCTTTAAAAAAGTTTTTTGTTTGTTGTTGTTTTTTTTCCCCTTTCTTAATTACCTTTTGGTGATTCTCTTGAATTCTGTGTTTGGGCATCAAATTTTCTGTTTGCATCAGGTCTTTTCTTTATAAATGTTTGGAAGTCTTCTATTTTATTAAATGACCATACTTAACACTGAAAGAATATAGTCAATTTTGCTGAATAGTTTATTCCTTGTGGTACACACAGTTACATTGCTTTCTGGAATATCATATCCCATGCCTTCTGGTTTTTCAGTGTGGATGCAGCCAGGTCCTGTGTTAGCCTAACTGTGATTCCAAGATATATAAATGGTTTCTTCTTAATAGTTTGTAGTATCTTTTCCTTGGTCTGGTAGTTCTTGAATTTGGCTATAACATTCCTGGATGTTGTCATTTAGGGATTAAATGTAGGAGGTGATCTGTGGATTCTTTCAATTTCCACATTTCCCTCTTGTTCAAGAATGCCAGGGCAGTTTTCTTGGATAATTTCCTGTAAAATGATGTCCAGGATTTTTCTTTGGTCATCATTTTCTGATAGTCCAATAATTCTTAAATTGTCTCTTCTGGATCTACTTTCCAGGTCTATAATTTTATCAATGAGGTATTTCATATTTTCCTAATTTTTTTCATTCTTTTGATTTTATTTTACAGACTCTTGCTGCCTTGTGAAGTCATTTGTTTCTAGTTGTTGGATTGCAATTTTTAAAGACTGAATTTTATTGTTGGATTTTTGGTCAAACTTCTCTTTCTGGTCTGTTTTTCTTTGTTGGTCATCTTTTGCTTTGTTTGTCTCATTTTCAGGCTGGTCAATTCTAGCTTTTAGGCCTCTATTTTCTTGTTTTAGTTTATATGACTCTGTTTCTAGATGATGTATTTTGCTTTTTAAGTTCTTTTTCAAATTGCTTCAGCCTCTCTTAATTGCTTTTTGAATGATATTTTGAGTTCTTCCAAAGCCTGTATCCAAATCACTGGAGTTTCTGTGTTTTAGCTTGGTGTGTCTTGGTCCTTCTCTGTTCCATTTGTTTTTGTTTATTACCTGGAAAGAAGCTCTCATTGGCTATAATTTTGCTCCTCTGATTTATTTGCAGGATGTGTGCATTTGGGCTATTCTGTCCTCACGGGCTTTTCTCTGCTCTACTGATTGACTAAATTAGACTGATGGAGTATTAATGAGCCCTGAGGTCAGATCTTCCCCAGCTGGCAATAGAAGCTGAAGGTGTAGATAAAGGTGTAGAGACTAAAGGGAGCTTTGCTTCCCATTCTGTTATCAAGGTATTTTGTCACTTTTGCAGTCTTAGTTCTGGGATCATCAGCAGTATTCTTACTACAACTCTCAGCACAGTTGGTAAGGAAAGGGTATTAAAGTTTGAGCTTCCCTGCCCTCTGAAGGCTTATTATCTGCCTTATCGATAGATTAGATTAAGCCTGGGCAGAGGTAATCTGCTGAACTGGCTGTACTTTGAGGCCAAAACCTTTAGAAGTGGAGGACCAAGATGGCAATTAAAAAGGGGAACTGATTTTTCTCTTCATGATTACATCATCATCATCTTCATAAACAATAACCAATAGTCCTTTTTCTTTTAGGAATTATAGAGAGAAAAAGCTCTATGGACAACTTATGGAAGTCAGAAAATAAGGTAAAAAGATAAAGAACAGACTAGACATTGCCTTCAAAAGTGTCTAATTGAGAGATTGCTGGGAAGATCAGGGAGGAGAGAAGTAAGATTGAATTGCTAGTTAGTTTTAGAATTTCATCTGAGAGCTTGAGTAAATGTTTCAAGGTGGAATTCAGTCCAGACACACTACACAGTTCACATAGTGACATATTGTTAGCAGGCAGTTGAACTTGTGAAAAATCAGGAACATGGGCCAAAAAATTATAGGTTTCCTTTGATTTCACTGTGTGTATCTTTATACTGGCATACCTTGTTTTATTTTATTTTGCTTTATTGTGCTTGGGAAATATTGTATTGTTTTTGTTTTTGTTTATTGGAAGTTTGTGGTAACCTTATATCAAATAAGTCTATCAAATCCCATTTTCCCAATTCAATGTATTATATTGTATCATATTGTATCTGTCAAATTTTGAAATTCTCACAGTATTTCAAAAATTTCCATCATTATTAAACTTTATATTGATCTGTAATCAGTGTTCTTTAATGTTATTGTTGTAATTGTTTTGGGGTGTCAGAAACTATGACCTTGTAAGATAATGAACTTAATAAAGGTTGTATGCTCCACCTATCAGTCATTGCCTTTTCCCTTTTCCTCTCCTTGAGTCTCCTTATTCCCTGAGATATGATATTGAAAATAGGTCAATTAGTAACCCTACGATGACTTTTAAGTGTTTGAGTGAAAGGAAGAATTAATCAATGTGACAAAAAACATTATTGTTTTTTTTTTAATTGCCAGAACCACCCCAGCCTTCAGCAACCATTTCCCTGATCAGTCATTGGCCATCAGCACGATACTCCACCAGCTAGTAGATCACAATTTACTGGAGATTCAGATGATGGTTGGCATTTTTTATTTTTTTAATTAAGGTGGGTACATTGGTTGTGTAGACACAACTTCTACACACAGTGAGATAACAAAAAATTCATGTGACTCATTTTATCGTGATATTCTCCTTATTGGAGTTTTCTAGACAAAAACTTACAATATGTCCAAAGTATGACTTTCTTTTGTCTTTTACTAAAGACGATAAATCATGAAAAAAATTTGCCATGCAATCAGAAAGAGGTCATTGCTCTACAAAAAAATGAAGACATCTTTTATGCATTTGAAGCTACACAATTTTAACAAAAATGACCTAATCTTTATAGGATATTTGGTTGAATCTTTCATGTTTTTATTAAGTAATTTACCATTTTAAAAAGTATGGGACTTGGGGCAGCTGGGTGGCTCAGTGGATTGAGAACCAGGCCCAGAGACCTAGGTTCAAATCTGGCCTCAGACACTTCCCAGCTGTGTGACCCTGGGCAAGTCACTTAACTCCCATTGCCTATCCCTTACCAGTCTTCTGCCTTAGAAGCAATTTCTAAGATGGAAGGCAAAGGTTTTTTAAAAAAGTATGAGACTTAAGGGCAGCTAGGTATCACAGTAAATAGAGCACCAGTTGGGAGGAACTAGGTTAAATTTGACCTTAAACATTTTCTAGCTGTGTGGCACTGAGCAAGTCACTTATCCCTAATTGCTTAGAGTTATTATAGCTCTTCTAACTTGATCTCAATTCTAAGTCAATTCCAAGACAGAAAGTAAGAGTTTAAGGGGGAAAAAATGAAACTTGTTTATGAATCAGTATGTAGTGAAATCTTCAACATATCACATTAAAGGCAACTAACTACATCCATCTGTACTCATATTGCTCTAATTAAATGAGCATCTTGTTTTATTGGCTAGAACCTGCCCCTAGAATCAGAAAGGACTGGGTCCAAATTGGTCTGAGTCATTTATTAGTTGTGTGATCCAAGGGAAGTTGCTCAATTCTTCTGATTTTCAGTTTCTTAATCTGTTTAGCACTTTCATCAGAAGACTGTTGATACTATTTCCTGTTGGCTTATTGAAGGAAAAATACTTATACATTATTGTTTAATAATAAAAAATATTTTCCCCAAATCGATTATTGGTAAATAATGGAGCTTGACATCACCTTTTAAACAAGAAATATGTTGGGTTTTATTTTTCCAGTAAGAATCTTGGCAGTACAGATATGTGGCCATAAAATCAAAGCTTTTTTTTTTTTTTAATCAGTGGTTGTTTCACTGAGGTCAATTAAAGGTAAGATTTATGTTGACATCCAGCCACTCTGGTTTAAATGATGATAGCATAACACATTTTCTAAATGAAAAAAAAAACATGCTTTGAGGACAGAAGCTCTTATACTGGGAAAGCCAAAGTTGAAACCAATATATTGCAACAAGAATTTATCAGTTACCTACTATGTGCCATGCACTCCACTAGGTAATGAAGTATACTAAGAAAAAGAAAAGAAAAAAATAGTCTCTTCATGTAAGAAGCATATAATCTATGGGTGCATTAAATAGAAAGAGAAAATAGAATTTAGGAAAGTATGAATATGGGCAAGAAAATAAGTTATCTCTGCTGAGGATCAAAAAGAGAATAATAACATTTTTTTTTCATTTGATAGGCTTTTGTAACATGTACAAATTACCAATACACCTGATTATCTTTTCAGAAAACCCTGTTTTCCAACCCTATCCATGTATATACCCATTTAAGAATCTGAAATGGGAATCAAAGGAAGTAGTAGAGAGTTTGTGCAATGTCAGTCTCATCTCCTAAATCACACATAAAAGTTATATGACCCATGTTATAAAAGAAGCTTGGACTAAAAGGGCACCCAGAGAGCCTTTCTCTAAGTTTCTTTGATTCTGGGGACAACTTCCTCCCATACAGATTGGGTGTGTTTTTTGTTTCTATTAGAATGTGAGCTCTGTAAGTATATAGGCTATTTAGTCCATGGTAGCACAATGCTTTGCAAATTGTGAGTGTTTAAAAATGTTTTTCCTTCCATCCATCAGATTTATTCTTCAATCAACACCGATTACATATATTTTTCTTTAAATTTGTCCTATAAGCTGACAATTCAAAATTCTTAGTGCATATGGGAGAAGGGAAAAACATATGTTGAAGGGAAAAAAGGACTAGATGGGTTTAGGAAATATGTTCTAATTCCATCTTAAGATTTACTACATGAACAAAAGCAATTTAATATCACTAGTATTTGCTTGTTATTGTTGATGCTTTTAAATCTGCAAAATGGGAGCTTAAAGTGCTTGTACCACCATCTCAAAGGATTTTTTGTGTAGAAATTGCTTACAAACTTTAAAATTTTATAGATGTAGAGGCTGTCTTTATTATGATAAAGATCATTGGGATAGCTGGGTGGCCCAGTGACTAGAGAGCCAAGCCTGAGGTTGAGAGAATCTGGGTTCATATCTGACCTCGGATATCAACTACTTCTGTAACACTGGACAAGTCACTTAACTCCTCTTTGCCTACGGCTTTCCCTTCTGCACTAAAGATGTTACTGGGACAGAAACTATGAGGTGTTTTTTAATGGTGAATATGACTACAAATTATATCAATATCTATAGCTATCTATCTATCTATCATCTATCTATCTATCTATCTATCTATCTATCTATCTATCTATCTATCTTTCTATCTATCTATCTATCTATCTATCTATCTATCTATCTATCTATCTATCATCTATCNTCTATCTATCTATCTATCTATCTATCTATCTATCTATCTATCTATC
This sequence comes from Gracilinanus agilis, assembly GCF_016433145.1. Lineage (NCBI taxonomy): Eukaryota > Metazoa > Chordata > Mammalia > Didelphimorphia > Didelphidae > Gracilinanus > Gracilinanus agilis. The sequence continues at coordinate 623,491,308 of NC_058132.1, read as the reverse complement.
TATCATCTATCTTTTTTACAGTGACATCCAGTTATTTCTTATTCTCTGAAAGAAAAATAAATAAATTTCTCTTTTTATTAATTTATCAAAAACAAAATTCTTGTACCATCTTTTCCTTCATGAACTGTGTACATATGGAGATGATTTCTTTATTACCCTGCTTGACACATGGCTATATGAAGTTTTATTAGCTCAGATCTAATCTTTGGGCAGTACTTGGGAGCATAGAATGGAGTACAACAATCAGTATAAAGAGATCCTCTGGAAAGGAGGATTATAGAAAGGACTTTGAGTTTTGAGATCTAGATACCCAAAGTGGAAAAAGCATACTTCAGGCAAGTAGAAATCGAGTATGCTCCCACACTGTAATTATCAAAAAGTACAGATTCTTTCTCCAAGGCCTCCTAACAGGAAACTACTTCCTGCAGCACAGTCAGGAACTTAATTTCTCTTCAGAACTCCAAACATATTGGTTTTAACACTCCTGTCCAGTAACTCTGGAATGTCATTAAGATTATCTTTGTCACCTCTATCCCATCCTAAAATGGGAAAATAAAAGACATAAAAAGGTTAAATCACTTTCCTAAAAGAAGGAAATTCTTTGTCTCTTCCACATTTCTCTATTTAAATTGGACTTAACCGTTGGCCAAACAGGCAATGAGATGATAAAAGCATTTGATTTAGAAGATTTTGGTTCAAATCTTTTCCCTGTTGCTTAACACCTGTGTGACCTGGGGTATGGGGTTTCCTTCCACTGATGCTCAGTTTTCTTACCTTTAAAAAGTGTGGGTTGGACTACATGACATCTAATATCTAGTGTAGTTTGAATTTTTTTGCTTGAGTAAGTTTGCTTCAGCAAATTGGATTTATCAGTGTTGATTTTAAAGTGCCATTTTAAATTGTAGTAGGCAATGAAGATGTAAAATCTTCCATAACGAGTTGTAGGAAATTAAAATGGAAGTCTTACTGGGGTCAGATACCTTGGAATCAAAGACAAGAGGAAGGCTAAATCATCATGGTGACTCCATCTTATTGTGTAGGGCCTCCAACCAGACTCTATGATCTGGGGAATATTCAAGAGGTATGAGAGAATTAACAAGCCAGATTGTTTTGTCCTCAGTCCTCCAAAGTCCACCAACTGATACTCTGAAGCTGTCTATGAGCCAGAAAATCAGATTTATTAATCCCTAAAGTGTGAAACCACAAGAGCAAGGAGCAATGCATTCTCTTTAGGGGAAAAAAGGCCATGTTATCAAAATGTACTGAACTGCTTCTCCACTGACAAGCCATACCATTAGAGAGGAAAGCAACTGAATTCATAGTAGGAAAAAATATGGTTCTGATACTGAACATCTTTTGTTTTTTGTAAATATGAGTCCTTAAAATGAATGATTACTCTGATATGCATAAAGAGGCTTGCCAACAACTCTAAACAAGATAACACCCTATGGAAGGCTCTAAATTGTCTTCAAACTAACTCCTTCCTGCTAACATTACAAAAGTTAAAGTTTTTCATGGTTAGTTAGTGATCATGGACCAGCTGTTATAACAATTGCTGTATTTAGTAGGCTGCTAAGTGATCTATCCATTGTGCCATTGGACTGGAGTCAGGAAGATCCAAGTTCGAATTCAGTTTCAGATATTTACTAGCTGGGTGGTCCAGGGCAAATCACTTAACTTCTATTTGCCTTCTTTCACTGTAGAAGGAAATGGAAACTACTCCAGCCACACACACACACACACACACACACACACACACACACACACACACACACATATTTAATATTTTTATTATGGTCTCCAATGGCATTGCTGTTACAATACAGAGAGGTTTACCATCTTGGAGCAATCTCTCATTGTATTCAGGGGTCTTGACTATACCTCCATTTTCCAATGGAGCTTTGTATGGTTATGGCTCATGTATGTCAAGTTGCTGTTTCACATACTGCTGTAGTTCAAACAGAGATGACAATGAGATTTTGACAGACTAGCAGAAGATGACTGTGTGTGTGTGTGTGTGTGTGTGTGTGTGTGTGTGTGTGTGTGTATGAGACAATGGCCAGAGGGCCAACTTATCTTTTGCGGTTGACAAGGATAGTATTAGAAGAGTCACTATCAGTGCATGCACACAAGGATGGGTGGGAAAAGCTATTCTCCAGTCATTCTGCAAGTTGTATCACTCTTCCTCCTGTACTCCCAGCACATCATTGTCTTCATGTCCATGAACAAAGCTGGTGACATCTCTCACTGTAGCTAAGTTGCTTTAACACACCTCACCTCACCTCATCTCCCAAAGTGAACTACTATTTAGAAATGGACAGGAGGATAGAATGATACCACAAAGATGGGAAAATTAAATTGCAGTTGTGTTGCATTCATAGTTATTTAATATATGCCCTGTGATAAGGATTTTTTTAATGGACTTTAGAGCATCACTAATCCAGGGACAGCTGATTGCCTCAATGGATAGAGAGCCAGACCCAGAGATGGGAAGTCCTGAATTTGAATCTGACCTTACACACACTTTGGATGTGTGACCCCAGACAAGTCACTTATCCCCCATTACCTAGTTTTTATTACTCTTCTGGCATAAAACCAATCCATAGTATTGATTCTGAGATAGAAAGTAAGGATTATTAAAAAAATTACTAACAAAAATGTTTTCTTTGTACTTATTAATTTTCTTTTTTAAATTAAGCTTTTAAAAATATTTCTAAAGGAAGACTTTCTTCTATCTTGTCCAGATCTCTTTAACTTACATCCAGCAGGGGAGCCATAAACCTATATTTATAGTCAGTTTGTTGCCATGGAAATTACTCTAATGTGACCAAAACAACATTTTGATTTTCTTGACATTTAAGTAGGATGAAGAAAGAGTAAGGCTAAGATTTAGAAGAATCATTTAATAGCTTTGATATGTTTGGTAAGTAGAAATATTATGAAAAAAAACATGCTGAAGTCACCTATACTAGTCAACTTTTTTTTTCTTAAGTCGACTTCTTTTTATGGATCAATGAGAGGAAGTGGGAAGAAGGGCATTTACAGAACAGGGAAAGAGATAACTGAAAGAATAGTGAACATTGTGGGGTTTATTTCTAGATGGTGATATAAACTCACTGACATCTACAAACAGATATGCTCAAGAATTTATTGCCTACAATTTCACAACATGGAATATCTTATATCTCCTGCCTGACATTATTTGAAATGATTTTTAAAATAAAAATTAATGATGTCAGATTCAATAGCCTTGCTCAACAATAAGATCAATCCTCTTCATTCATCCTCTGCAACTTCAGCACCAGGTCTGGCACATAGTAGGGAATTGAATGAATGTGTTGGATTTAACTGAATTAAAACATGTCCCTCTACCATATTGAACACCTTGATCTCAACTCAGAAAAATAAAAGAATTAGGTCATTTTCTAATGGTAGATCATTGGTATTTTATCTCTTAAAACAGTGAAAAATAAGGAAAAAAAGAACCCTTTCTCTGACACAACAGAGAAGGGTCTCTATATCAGCCTTCAACTACTCCTGACCTTGAGGTCAATCTGCCTCTAAGTCATTGATGGGCAATGTTTTCAAACTACAAGACCTTTGGGAAATGGGATTCTCTGGTATGCTCTAGGATTTAGGAACCCTTGATGTTTACCAAGTTTTCCTTTGAGTCTGATTGAAGTGTTTTTTTTTTTTTTTTTTTTTTTTTTTTTTTTTTTTTTTTTTTGCTGTGATTTAAAGTCATTCTCCTGATTTGCTTTCAGGGAGAATAGTGAATACATGACCATTATTGGTTGGTCATTTTGAACCTTTGACTATTAAGTAAAAGAGACTTTGATAAATATTATTGTCTATGTGCTCTATTGCCCATTTCAGGAAGCTGAATGGCTAAAACATCACAGAGAAAACATTCAGTTCTGTTTTTAAATTTTTTTCTTCAACTTCTCTAGAAAAACAAATTTTCAGTAAATATGTTCAATAATCTCTCTCATTCTTTTTTCTCCTCTGTCCCTTTCCTCCCCTCTCGCCAAGAAGGCAGGTAATATTATATAGATTGTACATATATGGTATGATACATATTTCCCTGTTCATCATATTGTCAGTCTGAATTTTAAGACTAATATTAAACTAACTGTTTAACTTTTTCTTCTTTAGGTCAATACTTATGATTCTTTAGACTATACTTTTCTGGACTATTAATTATTAAGATTCCTTAAAATGTTAAAATCTGTTATGTTTTCATTTTATGTTGTTGTTCAGGTATCTCAATTGTGTCTCACTCTCCCTGACCCCATTTGGAGTTCTCTTGGCAAAGGTACTGGAATTGGTTTGACATTTCCTTCTACAGCACATGTAACAGATGATGAAACCGAGGCAAACAGGGTGAAATGACTTGCCCAGGGTCACACAGCTACTAAGTATGAGTCTAGATTAGAATTCAGGTCTTACTGACACCAGGCTCAATACTTTATCCCCTGTACTACCAAGCTTCTCCTTTCATTTCATTAAGCCTCCTTTTAGAAATACTCAATAACAGACATAATAACTGAGGCCCATAATGCCATACTCAGGATGATTAACTAAAATCAGTAACCTCATTTCGCATGGAATTTTAGCAAAAATACTAAATTTATAACTTCTAACTAATAACATAAACTTGCATCTAGTTTGCTAGCCCTTAGTTGATGAGAAATAGTAAATTAGTAAGAAGTGTGGGTTGATGGTTGCTCGTATCACCAGCCAAACAGGAAATGCAGAAGATAAAAGCACTGAAAACAGAGGATCTGGGTTTATATCTCAGTTCTGTTATTTACTATTAGAATCACCTTAGTGAAATTGTTTTACTAATAGGCAGTGTAGAATAGTGTGCCTTAGGCACCTGATCACAAAATGAGTCATTTCTAAATACGATCCCATGTCCTAAGGAAATGAAAGCCACTGACCTGCTTAGGTAAAAGGATAAAAGGGAGAAAGAGGAAAAAGGGTACAAGGATTTAGAAAAGCACATCTATCTTGGGTCATAGATTATAGGGAAAAATACCTTTATTAGAGAAACCTCAGGGTCTACTTTTACTAAATGGGAGGAGGGGAGAGATAATTTAAAGCTAGACAAGGTTGTTAGTGTCAGGATATATTCTATGTAAGAAGGCAAAACATACGGAAATATATCCTTCACAAATGCCTACATATACATATATGTTTGTATGTATAAATATGCATAATTATATGTAGATATAAACATATAAATAAAATGTAAATATAAAATATATAAAATAGTATATGTGTAATATGTATTTAGATAAAATATGTAAAATATATATTATATATGGGGCAGTTAGGTGGCTCAAAATATTGAACCTAGAGACAAGAGGTCCTGGATTCAAATTTGACCTCAGAGATTTCCTAGCTGTGTGACTCTGGGCAAGCCCATTAATCCCCATTGCCTAGTCCTCATTACAATTTTGCCTTGGAACCAGTATACAGTATTGATTCCAAGAGAGAAGGTAAGGGTTTAAATATAAATATAATATTGTATAATACACTAATATATATAATATAAATAACATATAATAAATACTATACAAACAAACAACTAATAGGCTAAAAAAGACAACTTTTCCTATATAGAAAATTCATCTAAATGGAACTCACTCCTCAGATAACACATGGGTATAAGTACAGAAATAATAGTCCACTTTAACTCATTGTTTTTCAAGGAGTAGCATGCAATGCTGGCATGATTATGGGACGATGATGCCTAATTACATTTGGAATATTGTACACAATTGAGGAAAGCAGATGTTCATTAATATGCTGACCTTAATGGTTTTTTTTCCTGAAAAAATCATTTTCTAGTTAAAGTAAGAATTGCATGGTTTACCTTCGGTTCTCTCAGGGAGTCTCACGCTTTTACCCGTTGCTGTGGTGTTGACAGTCTCTGATGAAGTGCTCAATTTTGTACTGGGATCTCGTTTTGGCTTTGGTGGAGGTTGTCTCCGAGAGCCACAGCTGCTGTCATCATCCGTGCCTCCCACTGAGTGAAGGGATTGAGATCTCACGGAAAAGCCACTTGAACAAGGATGAGGAAGTCTGTCCTGAGGAGCAGGCATGGTCATAAATCCCATACGGAAATGTTTGCCCACATAACTTCCTTCGTGTCCTCGCCCAACTTCTCCACCTATGCTGTAACAAAAAAAGTGGGGTGGGGGGAATCTGTAAGAATCTAATGTAAAAAATTTCCAGAATTATCACTGATGTATACTAGAATACTTCTGAAAAGCTGAGCGTTAACATGTGTCTATAAATGAACTCGTATTTGAAATTAGAATTCGGTTTAGAGTTGGAATTTAGGATTCTCAAACTTGCCTTAATGCATTTTTGCTCTCTTCTTTAATCTACTTGATTACTTCATTGGTGAGGATTTGCAATTTCTTGCCTCCACTAATACAGAATATGACTCTTCTATGAAAGTTTTTATGAGTTATTGTGACTACAATATTCCTTATCCATTATTGACCTGGTGATAATCTTCTCTGAATTTAGACAGTTTCATCTCTACCTGAGTCATATATGAAAACTTCCCTTTTTCATTATTCTGGAAGTTGTATTCTAGTAGTTCTAGATTTGAAAACCCAGGAACATCTCTATACCATAATAAAAAATCGAGTAGTTGATGGAGTTATATTCAGTCCCATTATGGTCTAGAAATGAAAGTGATGTCAATGAAGTTCAAATTCCAATGGGTCTCAGAAAATTGGGAAGACTTAATTCCTAAATACTTATTTTCATAGATTTGAGTCTAGAAAAGACAAGAAATCAATGAGTTGAACTTCATCATTTTAAAGATGAGAAAACTCAAGACCTGAGAGATCCAGCAATTTGCCCCAGGTTATATAAGTAATAGTGTTGGGTTTTTTTTTGTTTGTTTTCTGAGGACTAGGTGGATTAAATTAAAAGACAAGTCAACAGATTTCTTTTACAGAATGACCAGATTTTCAATTATGGCATTCTTTTTTTTTAATTTTAATTTATTTTTTTAAAATATTTTCCATGTTTACATGATTCATTTTCTTTCCCTGCACCCTCCCAGAGCCAACAAGCAATTCTGCTGGGTTGTACAAATGCTATCACTTCATAACTATTTTCATAATATTCATTTTTGCTATAAAGCAATCTTTTAAATCCAAAACCCCATCATATACCATAAATACAAGTGACAAGTATTATGTTTTTCTTTTGTGTTTCTACTCCCATAGTTCTTTCTCTCAATGTGGATAGCATTCTTTCTCCTGGTAGCAAAGTCCATTACATTATATTCTTCCACAATGTTTTACTTTCTGTGTACAATGTTTTTCTGGTTCTGCTCATTTCACTCTGCAGCAACTCATTGAGGTTCTCCCAGTTCTTATGAAAAGCCTCCAGATCATCATTCCTTATGACACAATAGTATTCCATCACCATCATATACACAACTTGTTCAGCCATTTCCCAATCCAGGGGCACCCCCTTGTTTTCCAATTTTTTGTCACTACAAAGAGCACAGCTATGAATATTTTTGTGCAAATACTTTTCATTCTTATCTCTTTGGGGTACAAACTTGGTAGTGATATTGCTGGATCAAAGGGTATGCAATCTCTTAAAGCATTTTGGGCATAACTCCAAATTACCTTCCAGAATGGTTGGATTAATTCACAACTCTGCCAGCAATGCATTAGTGTCCCAAATTTTTGCTGCATCCCCTCCAATATTTATTATTTTCCTTTACTGTCCTATTGGCAAATCTGCTAGGTGTGAGGTGGTACCTCAGAGTTCCTTTGATTTACATTCCTTTAATGAGGAGGAATTTAGAACACTTTTTCATGTGATAATTGACAATTTTGATTTCTTCATCTGAAAACAGCCTATTCATGTCCCTCAACCATTTGTCAGTTGGGAAATGGCTTGATTTCTTGTACAATTGACATAGTTCCTTAAAAATTTGAGAAATTAGTTCTTTGTTAGAGGTTTTTGTCATATATTTTCCCCTTTTTATTGCTTTCCTTCGAATTTTGTTTTCATTGGTTTTGTTTGCACAAAACCTTTTTAATTTAATATAATCAAAATTATTCATTTTACATTTTGTAATGTTCTCTACTTCTTGCTTGATCTTAAATTCCTTCCTTTCCCATACATCTGACAGGTATACTATTCTATGTTCACTTATTTTTTTTTATAATTTCCTTATTTATATTTAAGCCGTTTACCAATTTTGAATTTATCTTGGAAGGTGAAAGACGTTGATCAGCTATAACATTCTTGAAGACAAAAATAAAAATTAAAGTATCCTGTAGAGAGTTCTAGTTGAAACAGCTTGATGTAATAGAAAGTGTCAGAAGGCCTAGGTTCCGATTCCTTCTCTGTCCCTTTCCTTAACTTCCTTTCCTCTTCCCAAACCTTTACTTTCTTCTTATCAATTCTAAGACAGAAGAGTGACCTGGACTCATGTATCAAGGTCAAGTGAATTGCCCAGGATTACTCCTCTAGTAAGTTTCTGAGGCCAGATTTGAACCTAGTACCTCCCAGATCCTCCAACCTCCAAGCCTGGAGCTCTATCCACAGTGTTCCTAATTACTTCTTTAAATAAGCTTTTCTATTTTATTTCTCATTTAAGGACATTCTTGAAGACATTATAGTGGAAGTTTCCCCTTCCCTAATGAATATGAGGCAAAAACAAATTTTGACAAATCACCATTTAGCATTTAGTGATTTGGTGAATCTGTGTTTGAAGCTCTCTTTTAGGAGATAATAAAGTAGCATTAGATTTTTCTTAGCCTTTGCTGATTAAGAAATGGCAGTTTTTAAGTCATTTGTTCAGCCTGGGGATACTATCAGCATTCCAGTGAAACAATGAAATGAAGACATCAATTACTTTGCTAGCAGAGGCAAAAAAAAAAAATTAGGTAAGTAGATAAAGTTCTTTGCCTCATGTGATTCACAGGATTCTAGATTTAAGAGCTGAAAAGCACCAAGGCTGTGTTGTCTGAGGAGCTCATTTTATAGATTTGGAAATTGAGGTCCATAGATGTTGAATGACTGGACCAAATGTCAAATAGGTGGAGGCAGGATTTGAACTGGAGTTCTCTGACAGCAAAACCATTACTCTTTCCTTTATGCTACCTATAAATTTTTAGCATCCTCCAGGTACCATTCCATGTGCTTTCTTTTTCTTTTTGCCATTCCATTACTATCTCTAAGTTATTACTTATATACATGCTGCTTTTTTTCTCTTAAGTTATCTTTCATTATATATATATATATATATATATATATATGTTTTCTCCCTAACTTCCTTTGTGACCTTGGGCAAGTCACCTCCCCTAGCTAAAAATTCCTTATCTGCAAAATAAAATATTAGATTTAGTTAATCTCTTAGGTTTCTTCCAGAAATTATATTACGTGACCCATTTAACATTTCAAAACCATTATTTGAAATGTTTCTTCCTATCCACAAGCATTCTTTCTATGCAGGAAGAAGTAGCAGAGGTGTATAGAATCTGAATGAATTATAAAGATTCAAAGCAGGCTAGAACAAACAAAAATATCCTAAGACCTATTTTTATTGTGGTCATTCTGGAGGGGAGGAAGAGAAACAAAATATACTTGTAACTACACCAGATTTATTCCAGGATCTCTTTATTTACTTATTGTGTGGTGAGGAAATATACTGATTTCTATATTGAATATTTACAAATATTCCAGGACTTCTCATAGCCCTTCTAGGTAAATGAAAGTGGTATGTTGTGTTCTGAGGTCCTCATTTGTGATCTGAAGGGAAATAGTTGACAGGAGGTAAAACAAGGTTGCATAGAAATAATAAAAAATAAATCACATTTACTTAATGTCCAATCTTTGCAAAGTATTATTTTCCTCACTCAGATCTTGTGAGCTAAATATCTGAAGAATACCATCTACATTTTTTTAAACCCTTACCTTCCATCTTGGAGTCAACTATGTATTGGCTCCAAGGCAGAAGAGTGGTAAAGGCTGGGCAATGGGGGTTAAGTAACTTGTCCAGGGTCACACAACTGGGAAGTGTCTGAGGCCAGATTTGAACCCAGGACCTCCTGTTTCTAGTCTTGGCTCTCAAGCCACTGAGTTACCCAGCTGTGCCCCCCCCCCATCTACACTTTTTAGATGAGAAAAGTGAGGTTCAGAAAATTATTTTACTCAGGTTAAAAAGTATTTTACTCAACGTGATGAAACTGGAAAGCATGAAGTTTTGGACTTCAAAGCCAGGTTCCCCTTTTTAATTTTATCTTTATTATTTTTTAAACCCTCACCTTCCATTTTAGGATCCATACTGTGTATTGATTACAAGGCAGAAGAGTGATAAGAGCTAGGCAATGAGAGTTAAGTGATTTCCCAAGGGTCACAGAACTAGGAAGTATTTGAGGTCAAATTTGAACCCAGGACCTCCTCTTTCTGGGACAATCTTTTAATCCAAAAAGCTACCTAGCTGACCCTGTCAGGTTCCTCTTGAATTTAGCTTTAGTCCTCGCCACTTTCTCACACTTGACTATGGTATAATTCAGACATTCTTTAAAAAGGCAGGAACTCTGGACTTTGCATAAAGAGAAATATCCATGCTAGGGTCCAAATCCTGCTTCAGACATTTAAATATCCTAAATCATTTTCATTCATTCAGCTTCATATTCCTCATCCATAAAATGGACCCATCAATAATTGCACTTCCCAGTTGAGAAAACTAAAGGTGATCGTATGTGTGTGTGTGTGTGTGTGTGTGTGTGTGTGTATACACACACACACACCCTCTAGTTTATATGTGTGAGTGTGCCTATACTTTATATGGATAAAGTACTTCAAAATTTTAATGGCTATATCATTCACTTTATCAATATGATTTATGCATGCACGTTTATACCTTAATCCTATACATTCTTGAATGTGTGTACATTTCAAAATGACCTGACAAACTTTCCAGCCATTAACTATCTTTTGATTAAATTACAAAGATTTAGGATGGTAGGTGGAGGAAGGTGATGAAACTCTTTTTCTCAGTTCCATAAGTGGCAAAGTTTGTGAAACCTCATGTGTCTCATTCATTCCCCCTTATATTCTAGAAATATGGAACTGATCGCCCCATTCTATTTCTCCCTGTTCACATCCCATTGAGTATATACCATTCAGTTCTGAGCATCCTATTTTGGGAAGAAAGTTACTAAATTGGAGAATATCTGTCCAAAGAGGATGCCAAATAAGAATTTGTTGAAAGAATATGTTTAGCCTGGAAAGAAGATTCAGAGAACTCAATAGCTGTCTTAGCTATTTGAAATCCAGTCATATGGAAGAAGTATTACATTTATTCCATTTGGCTTCAGAAGGCAGAAACCCGCATCAGTGGAGAGAAATAGCAAAAACAGAAGAAAAAAATGAGTTTGAGGTAGAGAAGAGAAACTGGCAAACACGGTTAAATGGCTTGTAAAAGATCTCACAGCTAGTAAGATTCTGAGACCAGAATTGAACTCAGGAAAATGAGTTCTCTCTCCATTGTGCCACCTAGCTTCCTGTCTGACACATATTAGGAGCCAAATAATGTTTATTGATTAATTATCTGAATGACTTCATGCATTCTACAATCCAGCCAAAACTGGCTTTCGTAGTATGCTTCTTTCAAGACCCCAAATCTCCACCCTCTAAGCCTTTGCACTAACTGTCTCCCATACTTGGATTGAACTTCTTACTCATAGCAGCTTCTTAGAATCTGTTTTGTTCAAGGATCAATTCAGATACTAACTTCTATATGAATCTTTTCTGTTTCCTCAGATTATATTTCTTCCTTCTCCTTCTAAAAATTATGCTATATAATGAAATATATTGTATGCATGTTTGTCTTCATGTTGCCTCATCCAGCTTTGTGGCAAACTCCATAAGGTACAGTTTATTTCATTGTTGCGTTTGTGTCCCTAGAACCTTGCATATGGCAACTGTGCCAATAAATGCTTCTTGAACTGCTTGTGACAATAATAATGTTAAATGAAAATTGTCCTAACATAAGAAGTACAAAGTTTGGCTCAAAATTATTTAGAGATGTCTTTCTTTTTGGGGGGTTATCTTAAACAGAAGGCATTTTTAATATATAAAATGATGAGAACCTCAAATATAGTATAGAATAGATATTGGAATTTCTTAGTGGTATAGTGACATTAAAAAAGCATACTTTAACCTATAGACATTGTAGACATTAAAAGTGTTTGTCTCTAGGCACAGTGGATGGACTTAAATCTTACTTTACTCTTCTTTTTTTAAACTAGTTCTTCTATCACTGAATAAATATTGTGGGATAAGGAAAGAACAAAGCAAGTTTTTGCAATTCAATTTTATGCCTCTTTCAAATTACTTCTATCCTTTGTAATAAGTTCAATATTCCAGCAGGAACAATAAGGAAAGATGATTTTTTATTTTTTTTTATTTCTTTGCATTAAATGGTTATGATAATTACATGATTATTGTAGAAGCAAATGAACTAGAAGGAAATAAGCAATAGCTGAGGAACTCAGATTCTCAATATTATTTCAAAGAAGCCTACTAGTCAATCCAGTCAAGGTCATCATCTTTAGCACTAGTTCATTTTTTTAATCCAATCATATTCTTAATCATCAGCTTTATTTCATTCAAAAAATCATTGATCCCAGTTTTACATGATTTAATATTGTATTAAGAAGAGAAGGCATTAGGTGAGAACAAGGGCAGGGGAAGCATAGAGCATCACATTTGCTAATCCCAAGACTGAAGCAAATGAATGACTATCTGGGGTATTTTCTACATTTTCCATGAATGAAGGGCAAAAGGTTTAAGGGTCAAAACCAAGTGCAATTGTCCTTCTGAGACCTTTCCATGTCAAGAAATCAGTCAATATTCCCTATATCTCATCAGAATGGATTTAACAATCTAATCCTGGTAGCTACAATAGGAAAAGACATGCTTGACATGAATGAGACAGAAGCTAAACCTTACAAAATGCTAGCTCATCAAAAGGAAAGGGATAGAATACAAGCAGGCTGACTGACAAAGCTTGGATAAAGCCTTGGGCAGAGAAAAACAAAAAAACCAGAAGGGAGACACGTAAAACAACAAGGTAAAATAAATAGATAAACCAGAAAAGATCATAAAACAATGCACAAATAAAATGCAAAAATTAGCCTAAAATGTTTCACTGAAAAAGAAGAAAAAGGTAAATCCTATTCCTAGAAAATTATGGAATAAAATAAACAAAGCCTAAGTTATTTGAAAAGGGAACAAATCAAATATTCTAATGAATCTTTTCTAGAAAATGGGCTATTTCTTCCAGGGACATAGAGTGGAACCAAGTGTTTTGTCTTTGCAAAACAATATCTAGACCATATCCTCTCATAAATTTACTCCAGGAGGCCAACTAAAAAGTTCTTATATTCACATTGTATGCCCATAGGATTTATTCTATAATCTTGAACATTTATTCTATAATCTTAAAATCTAAAAAATGAAGTAAGGATGAGAAATAGAACTAAAAGAGTGGAAACTGAGCTCATATTCTGAAAAATAAAAAAGAAAATATGGTCCTCACAAATGCAAATCTGGATAAAAAATTGCTAACACATAGTCAAAGGCCATAGCAATGGGCAGAAACAGTAACAAAACATATATATTGTATAATTCACAGTGGGTGACTCTGAAGTTATGGTGGATAGAAATAATTTAGCAACATATTTTAACCAGTAGAGAAAAAAACAAACATCATAAAGTGAAATTGTTGTTTCACTTTCTTGGTGAAACAACAAAATACATATGTTTGCTTTTTAAAAATACCAAACAGAACCAATTACTGGTTGATAAAATCCGTACTTCACCAACAAAAAAACATAACTTACCTAGGAATATATAGTTTAAAACTTAGAATTTCCAAATCAATAAGCAATCATTATAATTAGTCAAGAGAGACTATTAGGTTATTAACATCCATTCAAATAGCATAGGACTATTAGTGATCTATGAGTTTAGAACATATTTCATAAAATGAATAAAATCAGAATGAATTCCAGAATAGCATATCTTGGAAAACTGAATCCATTCAAAGAAAAATTTGGTCCAAGAATGGAAATTAGACTTCTACATATGTGTGTGCATATGTATGTGTACATACACATAACATATATATGTGTATATACATACACATGCTCACATATATGGACATCTATATGTTTGTGGTATAGATGTCTAATATATATTAATATGTCTAATATGTAATTATTAACATATATCTATAATATCAAATACATTGTTATATATACAAACCTACATATATGTAAAATGTAGATATAAATCATATATGATTGTCAAATAATGCATATACAAAAATGATTGTATATTGATAAATATAAAAATATAAAAATGTTTCTATAACAATATTATTTCCTTTGTAGCTAATAGTTTTTTTCATGATTAATTGCAGTGATCCTATCTCTGGGTCTAGTTCTCCATCCACTAAGCAACCTAGCCTCCCAAGTACTTTTCTTTAGGTAATCCTGTACAAGTAACTTCATCATGTTTGCCTCAGTTTCCTCATTTGTCAAACAAATTGGAGAAAAAAATGTCAATCTATGCCAGTATCTTTGCCAAGAAAACTTCAAATGAGATCACAAAGAACCAGATAAACTAAAAACAACAGGAACAAAAACTAGATCCCAAACAATCAGTGGCTCAATCTATAAATCATAGACACAATTAATTATACTATGTAAAGGTTAATGGCAAAAATGAATTAAAATGAAAAAAAAATCTGGAGAATAGATCTACAGCAATTTTCAAAGGAAAGTTTATATCACTAAAAACTTAGTCATGAAAGAAAAAATATTATTTGACTAAACCTGGATTTGGAGGAAAACTACAAATTTACAAATAAGCCTAAAATAAACATGAATGAATATATAAAAATGAAAGTAAAAAAAAAAGGATTATGACAAATGATTAACCAAAAAAAGAGATTTTAAATTTCTTAATTAAAAATAAACTCAATAAATTATTAACTAGCTGTTTTCCAAAGAAGGTTAACTAAGTGGTGCAGTGAATAGAGTGCTAGCCTTAGTGTCAGAAAGATTCATCTTCTGAGTTCAAATCAGATTTTTCAGATGCTGGCTGGGTGATTCTGGGCAAATCAATTAACTTCATTTATGTCAATTTCCTCATCTGTAAAATGATCTAGAGAAGGAAATATAGCAAATCACTCTAGTATGTTTGTCAAGAAAATCCCAGGCAGCAGCTGGGTGTTTCAATGGATTGAGAGCCAGACTTAGAAAAGGAAGGTCCTAGGTTCAAATTTGACCTCAGACACTTCCTAACGGTGTGACCCTGGGCAAGTCACTTAACCCCCATTGCCTAGCCTTTATGGATCTTTTACTTTAGAAGCAATACACAGTAGTGATTGTAAAACTGAAAGTAAGGGTTTGGGGGAAAAAAAGAAAATCCCAAATTAGGTTGTAAAGAGTCAAACATGACTGAACTATTAGAATCTGAGGTACATTGCTTTTAATGCTATCTGTCTCAGTTTCATCATCTGTAAAATGAGGTGGAATAGGAAGTGGCAAACTATTCTATTTTCTTTGCCAAGAAAACCCCACATGGTGTCATAGAGTCAGACACAACAACTGAAATGACTCAACAACAACATTTCCTTAGAATAAAAAAAAAAACCTAGAATGAGCAAAATAAATAAATGAGAAAAATTCACTCTATATCATGAACAGAGAAGAAATTTAAAGTATCCATAGAAATTATGATACAATGCAGACTAGAAGAACTGGAGACCCAAAGGAGACAGAGACAAACAAAGAGAGAAAAGAAAAAGACTTACAGAGACAGCGACAGAGGAAAAGAAAGACAGAAAGAGAGACAGAGACAGACAGACAGAGAAGGCAGATATGCCAAGTGATATGGTAAATCAATTTCAATCACCACCTCTGCTCAGAACCAATAATAACCTAGGACTATCTGTTCATGGTTCAATCATACTTACTTTTCTTTTCAACTGATTTTTCTAGTACTATGGGTCTTGGCTCAGATCCTTTTGACCTTGTTCCTTCTCCAGGTAATGTATGCCAGGTATTGGAAGGCGCCTTCATTTTAAACAAATTTCTTAGGATATCGCCAAGTTAATAGCAAAATAGATTTGATTGATTTAAAGTGTATAGATGCTGTTTACATTCAACTCAGATTAAGTGATTTAATCAAGAAGATTTCTTACTTTACAAAAGAAATTCATTTTAGTGGATGGGGTGCTCAGTAGAGCCCCAGCATTAGAAAAGACGTAGAAGGAATATAGTAGCTATATTCTAGAATGATAATAACTGTCATACAGAAGATTAGATTAGTTCTCTTCAGAGCAGAATTCAAAACTAGGAGTAAAAATTTAAACAGATTCAAAGAAGGAGATTTAAATCCTATGCAAGGAAATACTTTTTATTGATAACAATCATGAAAAAGCAAAATAAGCTTCCTCTAGACATAAGTTTGTACTTAATATATTTGAGGGACAGATGACTTGTTCCTTATTGGAGATAATGAAAAGAGGACTGCCTTTTGGATAGTTATAGGGTAAACTAAATCACCTCTGGAATCCTTCCTAATTTTGAGATTCTGTAATTCCAAATTACAATGTCCCTGATTTCTCAAGGGTAATGTGAATAGAGCTAGCTTATTCTGTCTAGAGAAAGACTTAAACATGGATAGAGAAGACATTTCTTGTTTTTGAGTCATTTCAGTTGTGTCAGACCTCATAAGACATTTTCCTTAACAAAAATAATGAGTGGTTTGTCATTTCCTCCTCTACCTCATCCTACAGAAGAGGAACAAACATTTTAGAGATGATTGCAAACAGGGTTAAGTAACTTTACCAGGGTAATGCAGCCATGAAGTGTATAAAGTCAGATTTGAACTAAAGAAAATGAGTCTCCCTGACTTCAATCCTGATTCTCTAACCACTGCACTACCTAACTGTTCAAAGGTAAAATATTATGATATATTTATCATCCCAGAAGTAGCCAAAGTACATTAAAAAAAACTTAGACAGTGGACCTGGATATCAGAAGATGAATTTTTTTTCAGTCCACAGTGTCTCAAATTTCCTAGTCGGGTATAGAAGGGAAAAGATTTGTGTCTGTCAATGGAATAATCATTGTGAAAAAGAAAAATCATAGATCTTATTAGGTATTAAAGAAGAAAACAATTTTTAAGGGTTTTTTTGCATGT
This sequence comes from Gracilinanus agilis, assembly GCF_016433145.1. Lineage (NCBI taxonomy): Eukaryota > Metazoa > Chordata > Mammalia > Didelphimorphia > Didelphidae > Gracilinanus > Gracilinanus agilis. The sequence continues at coordinate 623,474,028 of NC_058132.1, read as the reverse complement.
CGAAGTATAATAGTTTATTTTATTTTAATAAGATTTTGATGACTTAAATACAATCATTTCCAAACACACACTCTAAACACAGAAACTGACCTTTCATCACAAAAGATAAAAGTAATTTTATAAAATTATTAAAATGCTCTTTCTAAAAGATAAAAGTCATCAAGCTAATCTAATGGAAACAGTTACTACATCTGTAAATATATACAACATTCCATCTCTATCTCTTCTTTATTGAAGGTCAGAGGCATTTTTGTTGTTGTTCTATGGGACCAAGATTGTTCTTTGCAATTATTTTTAATTTATGATTTGCTTTTCTTTGAGTCTTCTTAAAATTTTTATCATTAATGTAATTATGTATATGATCTCCTGGTTCTGATAATTTAATTTCATATTATATTATATAATTCTTCTTATGTTTCTCTGAATTCTTCATGATTCTGACATTTTAGACAATCAACTACTTGTATCTTCCATTAATACTTCACATGGTATCTTGCTAATGCTAGGAAAATACTTAACATGTTTAATCAATTTTACATAATATCCTCTTACTTATCTGTGTTATTAAATCACTAGGCAAAATAAACCATAAGGAATTATTTGGAGACTCTTCTCTAATACTTGAAAATGACTCAACATATCCAAGTAGTGATATATGTGCACTCTAAAGGAGAGAAGACTTTAAAGAAGAACTAGTAGAAATAAGTATCTCCCTGATATCACTTCAATACTTAAAACAGGAATTGGAGCTTGGATCCTTCTCTCGACTAACAATATGTTACATTCCCTGTTTTTGCATTGCAAACATATCTTTGTGAGGTAGAATATGCTTTGCACATAGTAAGGATTTATTTTCTATTGAACTGAAAATAATCGAAGCAAAATACTGAATGAAAGAATCCAATCACAAAGAAAGTCTAGGATAACCAAGATGAGAGCATTCTGACAAACATGTCCTTTCAGAGGTCATGTAGATTAAGCACAAAAGTTTAGAGTCCAAACCAGGCAGGCTTGCAGAGATCAGGATATACATGGAGACTAAGAGTCTAATGTGTAATGAGTATAATGAATCTGAAATGAGGTCAACAGAATAGGAGGGAGAAAATAAGACAGAAAGTCGAGAGTCCAAGTAAATAATCAGTAACTAGCAGAATTACAGGAACTAAAGAAAGATAGCACAGAAAGGAAGATAATAGGTGGAAGGGTTCCAATAACAAGATGAATTTTGATCACTGAACTCTTCATAATCAGGTCCAGAGATGGCAGCAGGAACCAATCTCAGAGTGGTTAACATGGAGGTTGGGTAGAAAGAGGAAATCAGTAGCTTATGACAAACAGAACCTGATATGCTTATTACTACTCTCGGTATATAAAATTACAAAACATATACCATTTTATCAGGGAAAGGATTTCTGGACTCACTAAATATTAAATTATATTACATTCATTGGCCATTATGGTTGGTTAGGAGAATCTGGACATATTACTTCATCAGAAATCTCCTAGAGAAGTAAATTAATCTTCTTGAATCTAAAGCCAACCCCTCCTAAGAGTACAAAATTAAAAAGGTTTATTTTTCCAAATTTAACCAGGATTATCTTGCAGCTGATGTCTACATGCCCAGTGACAGACCATGTCATCAAACTCTATTTTAAAGTACAAAGGAAAACCTCGAAAGTATGAGATTAGACTGTGAATTAGCCTGAAGAAGGAAGAGGATTATTTTTGTAGATGATTTATAAATAGCTATTATCATACTTTTCAACTAAGTCACTGATTAAAGGGCAAATCATTGGTATCTGATAGCACTTACATGTTATTTTTAGGGCTTCTTGTCATCTTGAATCTTATTTTCAGGGTCATTTTATTGACTCCAAAATTTTAGTACCAGAGTGCACTGGTGAATAATTGTCAGTCTCTAAAGAGCTCACTGTCGCAAAACCTTGTCTACACACAGTAGAGTTTGCCTGGATAGTTAGGTAGCATAGTGAATAGAATGATGGCACCAGAGTCAAATTAAATTATATTAAAATCAAATTATAATCTGATCTCAGACCCTTACTAGCTGTGTGAACTGGGCAAGTCACTTAACCTATTTGCCTCGGTTTGTCTCCATTTCTTAATCTGTAAAGTGAGCTGGAGAAGGAAATGGCAAACCATTCCAGCATCTTTGCCAACAAAACCCCCAATAAAGGATCACAAGGAATCAAATACAACTGAACAACAACAGTAACAAGTGTTTAATTCTTTTAAGCAGAAAAATAAAATGCTCATTCACATTAATAGAGTCAGTGAAGCTTGTCTGAATCCTATCTCTAGTCTCTATGTGACCTTGGGAAAGTCAATTAAACCTTCATGAGCCAAAGTTTCACATCTATTAAAAAAAGTATATTGAACATGATCTCTAAGGTCAAATCCCAACTCTAGAATCTATGAGTCCATAGGACACACAAAGGATTGAATCAGATTCTTTTTTTGAAATTATCTTAAAAAGTGCCTCAATTTTCTTTAGACCCTATCTCATAAAGCTGATAAAGGAGTAGAATAAAACATAGGAGTCTCTCAAACCATGCTTAAAATGCAAATGAACGAGGTGAATGACTCATATTGCTTTTTTTCCCCTCTCAAATCCATCTGAATTAATGATCTGATGCTTTTTCCTGGGAAATGCTTCCCCTAAGAGGGACACTGGCTGAAAAGAAATCACAACCTCTGAGAAGTATGATTGACAGGGGCAAAATGCCTCCTCTAAAAGTGACATTGATGCTGCCCTCTGTTTGCAGTTGGGTGATAAACAAGACAATGTTTTTCAATAGACATGGCCCTAGGAGATGCGGGATGAAAAGCAGAAGGGAATCCATCTTTCAGGCCACATGCACCTCTGCCCTCTTCAAGCACACAATTGTGAAAAGGCAACATATCTACTAAAAGAATACATTGGGAACCATGTTTCAATGGTATTCTTGAATTACCAAAAAATTGTCTTCTAAGGAGTTCTTTTTGTTCAGTAATGAAGCCCTGGTCGGCCCCAGACAAGCCTTTTTCACTGGTATCGGAAAGAAACCAACTGACAGCCTAGGACACTGAGAGATGACATTGGCATCCAGAAATGTAACCAGTGAATAAAGTGAGGCCATTCCTCCAAATCTAACTTCATTTACTAATTAGATGCATGTGGTCTATTAATAAAGGAGAGATATATCATGTGGCTGGGCTGGCAAGATACCCAGTGGGTCCTGACCAATCTCATACACAGAAAATGTCTTTCTGATTGATGGTGTATTTGGACCTCCTTTGGCAGCCTGGATTGGTCGATATTTTAGAAGATGAGGTGGACTTAGAGCTCTGAACACTGCTTCTATTACTTCATCACACTGAAGGACTTTTCTTTAGGTGGGTGGATCTGTACAGCTTCACTAAGCTAGGAGAATATGGCTGACCTGCCCTTCTCTATCTTATTATTATTTAAGGCTGTGAACAGGGAAATTCCCTTAAATTTCCCTTAAAGTAATGGGGTATCATCTAGATTATGAAACCCAGCTTCCTCTAGCAATTTTTGGCTACAAAAACATTGTCTCAATCAATTTTTAGTGCCTTTTCCCCCTATTATAGGCTTGGTGACCCCAATTCTCTATATTTTTAAAAAATACATAAAAGGAAAGTTTTTTTCAAGTGCCTTAGGAAGGTGGAATTTTTTTGTTTGTTTTATCTTGTTTTGTTTTATTTTGAGAGAGAGGTATTCTCCCTGCCTTTAATAAAAGACAAAAGTCCCAGGCCAGTTATATGCCTTGAAGCCTGGGAGTAATTACATTAGCTTGAGAACTGAACTGTTTGACCTTCAGAAGTTAGGGTTTGACAAAATGAAAGGATTCACATAGAAATATTGCTAATGAATAATACAGCTCAATATTAATTTTCCTCATGACTTAAATAACTCAGAGACACATAGGCACACATAGCACTGAGTTCATGTGTCAAAGGTGGCAAGGCTTGAACATAGATCTTACCAAAGGTGATCAGTTACTTATCGACTTCACTGGTAATCCTATCTACTATCAATTCCATCTCTAAAGAACAGTCCCATTGTATTAATATTCCAGGGCATTCTTAAATTGATTTTTTGCTTTAAATTACTTAATATGCCTATCCATAATTTCTATGCTTTTTCCTTTTCCCATCTCTTTTCTTATTTTATTTTCCTTTTTCCTTTCTCTTTTTTCCACTCCATCTCTGTTCCTTTAGGAGAAAATTAATATTGTTGTTCATCATTCATTTTTTTAAACCTGACCTTCTGTCTTAGAATCAATATTGATTCTAGAGCAGAAGAGTGGTAAGGACTAGACAATGGGGGTTACGTGACATGTTCAGGATCACACAGCTAGGACATTCTTCATTTTGTAAGGGGAGCAATGATGTCAGGAGAGTGATGTCTTGACTTGCATATGAATTAGACTTTAGTGAGGCTGAGCTTTACAGGGTTTTTGACCTCACTCTCTCTTCCAGAGTCATTGAAGTCAGGCCAGTAGCAAGACAAAACTCATGATTACTGTCTACAGTCCAGGATGCAGTGAAAGATAATGTTTTATATGTCTAAGTTCTCCACAGTCCTTGATCCTGCTACTTTAATGGCCATTGGAAGAAATTGTTCTCCTCTGCCCATTCCTGTAAGGAAGTCTTCATATGCTTTAGGTAAACATCCCACCTAACTCACCACTGGTGAGAGCTAGGTTATAAGTGGACATCAAAGGTGGACAAGCGGCTTTGAAAAAGTTATAGCAAGCCCTCATACTGTAGGTGCTAGTCCTCTCTGAACATCCCATACACTCCATGAAATTCTTTTTTTTTTTTTTAAACCTTATTGGGGCAGCTACGTGGTTCAGGGGACTGAGAGACATGCATACGGATGGGTGATCCTGAGTTTACATCCTAGCTGGGTGACCATGGATAAGTCACTTAACCACCATTGTCTAGTACTTACATCTCTTTTGCCTTAGACCCAAAATACAGTACTAATTCTAAGATGAAATCTAATAGGTTGTTTTTGTTTGTTTGTTTTAAACACTTACCTTGTACTTTTGAATCAATACTGTGTATTGGTTCCGAGCAGAAAGACAGAAAGGACTAGGCAATGGATGGGTTAAGTGACTTGTCCAACATCATGCTGCTAGGAATTATCTGAGGCCAGATTTGATCCGGACCTCCCATCTCTAGATCTGGCTCTTAATGCACTGAGCCACCTAGCTGTGTCCATCCCATGAAATTCTTAAAAGCAAAATCAAGTAAGCAGAACTGGGAACCAATATTCCCAAAGACTGCAACAAGGCAAATAGAAGAACATAAAGAAATATCTATAGTAAAGCATAAAGGCTATTTTGACTCCCCAAGATAGAATGAGGAGACCCCCTCACTTGGTTCTTTGCAGAAATGAGGGACTATAAATGTGAAATACTCCATAGAATATTAGCACTTATATGCATTTAATTTTCCTGGACTTTTTTTTTTCTTTTTAAAATTCTTTATTATGGGAGCAGCTAGATGTCTCACTAGATTGAGACAGGCATGGGTGCAAATTTGGCCTCACATACTTCCTAACTCTGTGAGCCTAGGCAAGTCACTTAACTCCCATTACCTTGCCCTTAACTGCTTTTCTTCCTTAGAATTAATATACAGTATTGGTTCTAAAGCACTAGGTGGGGTTTTTTTTTAATTCTTTATTATAAGGGAGAGGTCTTCAGAATGGATAGGGGCATAGAGGTATATGTTCAGTAATGTACTTGATAGAAAATGAAAAATATATCAATAAAATTAGTTTTTTCTTGTTTTTTAACAATGATATTATCAATAAGTATCATGATTTAAGGGAAAGAACATATCATGAATCTAAAAGACATCTAACAAAATAGAGGACAAAGGGAGAATATATATAGTAAAACATTAGCAGTCTGAAAGGATATAGCTAGTCATTTTGATAATTGAATCCATACACTTCTATAATTCATTGCACAGGTATCAAATAAGCATTCCAAGAATAAAGGTTCAACACCTTTGCAATTCCCCATCTCCATCTGCTTATACCTTTTTCCTCCAAGACTCAGTACAGGGAACTATTTCCTCCATGAGGTCTATCCTCTTCCGCATAGCTAGAGCGATGTCTCCTCTCTCAATTACTCAGGAAGCTGTTTGGCTCATCTTCTGCACTTAATCATTTTTCAATTTTTATTTTAGACTTTTGGAAACATGTCATTTTTCCTATTAGGTCCTATATTTCTTAAGAACAGAGTCTGTGTCTCCAGTACCTAGCATGTGCCCCAGTTTGGCCATTTTCTAGGGCCTGCCCTCCCTCATAAAATCTTGTTATAGACTTTTTTTTCCCTTTTCTACACCATCAAAATTGACTTAGTAGCTAGTTTTGTGTCTCTTTCCTAGTAATTTGAAAAATGAATCCCTATCCAAGGGATGATGGGTGTTAAGAAGGTCTAATGAATGAATGTTATCTTTCCTAAGTGCTAAATTTTGGCCAGGTTTGGAAAAACATTATGAAAACAAGTAGGTTTTTGTTTTGTTTTTGTTTTTTTTTCCCTCTAAACTCTTACCTTCCATATTAGAACTGTTACTAAGTATTAGTTCCAAGGCACAAGAACAGTAAGGGCTAGGCAAGGGGACTTAAGTGACTTGCCCAGGGTCACACAGCTAAGATGTAACTCTCTATCCACTGAGACACTTGCTGTTCTGGCAGTTAATCTTAATGATGAGAATTTTGTGAGAGATATTTTGGGGAAGATGTACTTAAATAAAGCAATGAAGTTGCCTCCTTGCTCCAATTACGGAGATATCCCAATGAAATTCACTCTTATTTAAGAATGAGTAGATTATACCCCTGAGGTCTAAGCAGAGAGAACATTTCCCTTGGGGGATGACCTCATAGTCCATATTGATCAAAGAAAGTGCAAAGATGATGTTATTTAAAAAGAAAACAATAAGAAAGGAACAAAAAAGTCATAAATGCAGGGAAAGTAGAATAGATGTGAAAACTTTTGCTGTTGTTCTAGAAATCATCTATGATGTTAGTAAAATGAATAACATAATTTAGTATCATCCTATTTGTTTTTAAGGATAACAATTCTTAATAACTTTCCTGAATCCACAATATGTTTATTTCTTGCCTCAGGATCAAGCATTTATTTTGGGTACTTCATTTCCTTAGTGAGATATTTATTTTCTTCCTTCATGTTCTGATATCTTAAGACTTTTACATTCTTCAGACATCAATTTCCTCTCTTTTGTTGTTTATTGAAGCTTACTGAATATTAAAGCCAAGTATTAAAAATGGGACTTGCATACAGGTTTCCTTGTTGTCTGCAAATGGCTACCTATCTCTTAAAAAAAAAAAAAAAGAAAGATGCATTCTCCCTTGGTAAGAGAAGTCAGGTCCCACTAAGTGCTATCCTGAGCCACTTCTCTTTCTTTTTCCTTTTCTTTTTCTATTACTCCTTGTGCATCTCTTTATGATTCTGTGCCTCTGTTTCTCTGTCTCTATTTTTCTATTTGTCTATGTCTCTCTATCTCTATCTGAATGTCTGTCTGTCTGTCACTTTCTATTCTCACCCCTCCATAAATCACGAATCTACCCCAGCACTTCCCTGGTGAACTCATAATACCCATATCATATACCAGAACTCTTCAGCTCAACTTTTTTCCCTTGTCATATAACTGCAGATCAGTAGCATCTCATCCCTTCTCTCTCTCTGCCTCCATCTGTACAACAGGGCCTTTAATGATGACTATCCTCCCCAGACAGCTGTTAAGGAAAACACAGTTTAACCACATTAATGCATTCTGCCAATATGAACAACAGAAAGAGCTTCTGCTGTAGCTGCTACTGAAGAAGTTTCGAAACTAAGGAAAATGGATGAAATTTAAAGTACCCTGGAAGAAAATTGATGAGTTTTCTTTGTTTTGGCATTATATTCTTGGACTTTTTTTTTTTTAAATCATGAAATCAGAGAGTAAGAGTTGGAAGGGGTCTTAGAGGGTTTCTTTTTCAACCTCATTATTTGTTGTTGAGTTGTTTTAGTAGTGTCTCACTTTCTTTAAATCAATTTGGGGTTTTCTTGGCAGAGATACTGAAATATTTTGTCATTTCCTTCTCCATCTCATTTTACAGATGAGGAAATCGAGGCACAAATTAAATGATATACTTAAGGTCACACAGTTTAATAAGTGTCTGAGGCCACATTTGAAATGAGAAAGAGGAGTCTTCTTTACTTCATTAACAGAATTCTATCTACTGTGCCACCTATCTTCCCTGTAAACACTTTATATAGCTTCATATTTAATTCTCTAGGTGCCTAATTTATCCACTACTCTGATCTAGAATATAAGCTATTTGATGGCAGGAATAATTTTTTATTGAAATGTTCTCCATTGGTCCATAGGACTTAGCAAATTACCTGGCACATAGTAGGTGCTAAATAAATGTCTAAGTGAACTGTTGAATTGGAGTTTTCATTTTTGCTTTTGGAAATATAATGGAAAAAATAATTCTTATTTGTCTTTTTGTGACCTCTCTAGATGTAAATTTGCGTAAGTGCTCAAAAAATATAAACTTCGAGATGGTTAGAAATTTTATTTCAGCATTTGCTTAACATAACAATCATTCATAACTTAATTATTGAACAAAAAAAATTAGTTATGAGGGAGGCAGTGTGGCCTACTGAAAAGTGACCTAGACTCAGTCAAAAAACTATGGTGCTCTATTACTGGTTGTATGTATGATCTTTTCTGTGATAACAAAACCTCTTAGAGCCTTGGTTTTCTCCACTGTAAAACTGAATAGAAAAAATGAGCCCACTCACTCACAGAGAGTTGTTTGGCTCTAATGTCAACTTGATACTTACTTGTCAACCTCTCTGGGTCTCACATTCTTCCTGTGTAAAATGACGTTATTGGACAACACAGCCTCTGAAATCTAGTGAGCTCTAAGCTCTGTGAACAATGATCCAAACAAAATACTATATTAAAAAGTTTAAAAACTGCAAAAAATGCTAACTAAATATAAATTATTTGTAATAAGAGTGCTGAAATGAGTTCAAAGACCTAAATTCAAGTTTTAGTTTGGGGATTTGCTACTTGAGTAACAGTATATAAACCATCTTTTGGGTTCTCCATTTACTCAACTGATAGGGTTGAACTAGATAGCTAATGTTCTTCAAATTTCTGATACTCTATTTTTACTTGGAAAGAAAGTTAACTATTTTTTCACCCAGTATTTTCCATTTAGGCTTCCCTCATAAAGGTAAATTTCTGAAGATAAAAGACTAAATTGTAATAATGACTATACCTAGAACAAGTTTCCTGAAAGAAACATCTTTTGGAGAATTGTTTTTATTCAATTTGACAAGTGTTTTCAAGATTAGCATAAATTATATCATTATGGACACTCTTATGTCAAACTAAATGTAGATTATTTAATTATTTTGATATCTATGAATAGGATTTTTCTGTCCTTGAAGCTAATTAAGTTGAAGGAGCTAATTGTTTTAGATATAGTAACTCAACAAGTTAATACTATGAAAAGACTAGTCAGGATGAACATTTTATAATTGTTCTTATACTTGGGGGATTCAGAAATACTGAAAGAATGTTTTCTTCAAAAATGAAAATTTCTGTCTTATGCATTTTTCTATCCTGATCAATCTGTGTCTTAGTAAATATATATTATGGCCTTGCTTGAGGAAGCAAGAAATTAAATTATTTGTTCAAGGTCCCATGGTTAATTTTCACAGGCAACATTTGGTCACGGCCCTCTTGATGCTAAATCCTAGCATCTTATAAACAACATACTGAATTCATATTTAAGATATGCTTTATCCAAAAATTAGAATAGAATACAACATGATTTGAAAACAATATCTTACCTCTATTGCAAGTCTTTGATTATAAATCAGGGTTCAATGTTTATAACTAATGAACATATGTGGCCTGGGACTGATTGTATAACATTACAAAAAATGTATATAATATCTTCTAGGTAAAAGGGAAGTTTTGAATTATACCAGACAGAACACTGAATTTAGAATTTCAAAAGTTAAAATTCTGGTTCTGCTACTTTTCTATGTTACCTTGATCTTGTCACTAACATTTTCATGATATTGATGATCTCCTTGTCTATAAAATAATCAAATTGGACTAGATGCCATCCAGTGTCTGTGACAATTTGGTATTAGATACTCTATTTCTTTGATTCCAAGGACATTAGACTTAAAAATTATGTGCTTTCATTTGACTCTTTTTAATATATGCAGTATGGCCAGATATTAGAAATCAAAAGGTATGAAAAAAATTACTGAAATTTTAAGTGGCCATCCAATTAATTCCTGATAGGATTATACCAAATAATTAATTTGACATAAATATTCTAATCCATTATACAAAGAAAAGAAAAAATAACACTAAGGAATACAAATTATTTGTGATTTTCTCCTTCTATTTGTGACCAATAAAATATTATTTGGATTGCTCCATCGCCACCTTATCAAATTAAGAGTGGAATAGTTGATATTTTCAGCTGTGTAAGGATGGGATTTGTGCAAGGGGGATGGGACCAAAGGAGCCAGAGGAGTTGTTGACAGTTAGTGACAGTTGAGACCAGAGGAATTCTGGGATTTTCTCCGAGGAGAGAGCCTCAGGAAGAGAAAGGTTCAGGTGGCGGACTGGGAGGAAGAGGAGGAGGACATCCCAACTTGGATCCAGTCCTGAGAGCTTCCTGAAAATCTTTCTTTGGAAACTGAAACCTTGATTCCCTGATCAAAGCCATTCCATTGTATCTCACCCATCAAAACTTCAACCATTAAGTCAGCTAAGTTTTTGGACTCCATTTTGGGAGCAATCTCTTAGCAATCTTCTCACATTACCCAATCTTGCTGAGAGACCTCAGTCAAAAACTTACAACTATAGGGGGCAGCTGGGTAGCTCAGTGGAATGAGAGTCAGGCCTAGAGACAGGAGGTCCTAGGTTCAAATCTGGCCTCAGCCACTTCTCAGCTGTGTGACCCTGGGCAAGTCACTTGACCCCCATTGCCTACCCTTACCACTCTTCTGCCTTAGAGCCAATACACTGTATTGACTCCAAGACAGAAGGTAAGGGTTTAAAAAAACAAAAAACAAAAAAAACAACTTACAACTATAGTAAAGGATAGAAATAGAAACAGAAGGCGAAAGGGTGAGGGTCGATGCTCAGGAGTGGGATCCATTAAGGTTCCCACCTAAGCAACAGACTCCATAGGAATAGCGAAGATGGCACCCCAAATCCCCCTGCCATTCACCCCTTTCCCAGTTCCTGAATTGTGAATAGTAAAAGCCATTCATCAGTCAGATAGTGTTCCAGAATGCCTGACAGACAATGAGGGAGAGAAGAACCACAGTTTTGTCTGTCTGCCTCCATCTTGAAGCCAGACCATTCACTGTAAGATGGGTGGGTAACTGATGGGGGAGGTTTGTGGGAACCCCATCCTTATCCAGAATCAGATTGGGGTAACCACATACTTCATCTTATAGGGAAGCCTCGCCAACTCCTGTGGACAGCATGACCATCCACGTCACCCAGTTACAGGGTGACACCCCAAAAAGGTCTCCCAGTATATATTGGCCCCAGGGGAGAGGTGGAAGAGAGACCCAATACAGATTTTCTCTATCCCCTTCTATCAAACATTAATTATTGACTTTCATTATTATAACAGCTGTCTCAAAGACCAAATCAAACTGACAACAAACTGTTGATATTTCTCCAATAGAATGTGAGCTCCTTGAGGGCATGGAAATCCTTTTCTTTTTCTTTTTTTTTTTGGACAATATGCTGCACTTAGGAAGAATTTAATATTATTTTAAAAATTTTCTTTATTTTCTGAATGACTGATTCTAGTAAATAGAGAGCCAGACTTGAAGTCAAGATTATCTGCCCAATAATTGCCTCTGAATCTCTTCCACAAAATGACTAATATAGAAAAATACATGATTACACATGTAAAATCTCTATCAGATTGCTTTCTGTCACAGGGAAGATGGAGGGAAGGTAAGGATTGAAGGTTGGGGGATAAGAAGAACAGAGAGAATTTGGAATTTAAAACTTAAAATAATAAATGTTAAAAATACATGTAATAGGGGAAGAAACAAAATATTATTTTTATAAAAGGAAATAAGAACTGCTCCAAAGGGAAAGCTAGGTAGAATAATGCATAAAGCACTAGGCTGGAATCCAGAGGACATGGGTTCACATTTGACCTCAAATACTTCCTAGTTAAGTGACCCTGGGCAAATCATTTAACCTCATTTGCCTATCCCTTAACACTTTTCTGCTTAAATATCCATTCTACATCAGAAAGTAAATGTTAAAAAAAGAGACCTGCCTCTGACACACATTCACTGAGACTCTGGGTAAATCACAAATTCCCAGCAAGCATTCTCTGACATCCTTCTAAGAATATGATTAATATTAAGAGTTCCAAGTCTTTTTCAATCTGTGAACCCTATAGCTTTTAGTAAGCATCATCATACCTCTTGTTCAATATGAAAGAAAATAAAGAAGGCAGTTAGGTGACTCAATAGATTGAGAGCCAAGCCAAGATATGGGAGGTTCTCAGTTCAAATCTGGCCTCAGACACTTCCTAGCTGTGTATCCCTGAAACAAGTCATTAAACCCCCATTCCCTAGTAATTACACTCTTCTGCCTTAGAACAAAATACAGTATTGATTCTAAGATGGTATGTAAGTGTTTAAAAAAAAGAAAACAAATTCTAGATTTTTTAATACATATGCACATAAGAAATAAAATTATTTACTCAATATTCCCCATATCTAACTTGACAAGATTCTCATACTTCCTAAGGAGAGGGTATTTTGTGTACTCCAGTCTGAAAATTCCTAATTTATATACTAGTTGTGTCTCTTTTTCACACCTAGGAAATCACAGGTTTGAATAGAACAAAACAAAACCAAAGGAAAAAATAAAGGGATTAATTAGATTGACTATATGGAATTCAATTAAGTTAAGTAAAAAGCAAAACTAGAGATGAAAAATAGCTGAGTCTGATCTTAGTTATATAAAAGAGATAAGAGTGATTTACAGATAGGTTTTCTTTCCTGTGGACACAATTGTGCTGGACAAAATGTTTTTTAAAAAAAGAAGTCAACATTCTATGAACCAACTGAGCAATTAGGTTCATAGACTTCTTTAAAAATTGAGCCCAGGGGAAAAGCAAGTTTTCCACAAAGGTGGCAATACCCTAGGCAACTATGAGTTTTGAAGAAGCCACGTTCTATAAGTCAGCAGCAAATGACACATTCTTCTCTGTCCCTCCACTTCAGTTTCTTCCCTGTGAAATTGGGCTTCATTAATAAGGGACTCTCCCAGTTCCCATCATCAATGATACAACATTAAGCACTTTCCAGCAATTGGATTTGGTGCATTGTTATTGGTGTTTTGTCTGCAAACCTAGCAAAATATGTCCCACAGTTTGCTATTATCCATAATATTGGCAGAAGGGAATTGATGCTGCCTGAAGCTATTTCTGACATGAAATTTCACAGCCAGCAAAATGAGTTCTCCTTCAGTCTGTAAAACTCCCAAGTATTTTACCAACCAAACACTCTGACCTATTATCTCTATCCCAAGAGTTAAGGCTGTGTGATCTTTCAAAGGGCTCTAAAATAGGAGGGATTCTGGAAACTTAAAGTCTGACTTAAAACCTAGATACATATTTTGGCTCTCATAAATGTCTGTCATATGGCACAGTGATTTAAGAGGTGCTATACTTCATAAAAGGCTAGTTTAAAGAGAAGACTGTACATTATATGCATGATATATTCATGTATACACATTACACCCATTAATATATACATTTATTAATATATTAACACATGTGAACATGCACGTATACATAGAAAGCATGTGTGTGTTAATCTGTAGATATATACATGTGCATGGATATAATAACTTTATGTAATTGTTCTTTATTAATTTCATTGATTTTTTTTTAAAACCAATTCCTAGGTTTATTTACTAACCCAGTGGTTTTCTAATATTCAGTTTTATTGATCTCAACTTTAATTTTTAGGATTTCTAAGTTGGTATTTAGTTGGGAATTTTTAATTTGTTCTTTTCCTAGTGTTTTGCTTGCATTCCCAACTCACTGATCTTTTCTTTCTCTATTTTATTAATATAAACATTTAAAGAGATAAATTTTTCACTAATTGCTACTTTTGCTGCATCCCATAAGTTCTGATATGTTATCTAATTATTACCATTCTCTTTAATGAAATAATTTATGGTTTCAATAACTTGTTCTTTAATGCATAATGTGATATCTTATAGACAAATAAATATGTACAATGAATACAAGTTGGTATACAAACACACTTTGTCTGGTTGTCATTGCTATAAGCACCTCTGTGACTTCAGAGGAATTAGAAGTTTGTAGTGAGAAACTTCCTCCATCAGTATTGGTAATTATTTTCTTTCTAACTTGAAGTTTTAAAGTGTTGTCTAATACCTTCAAGAGGTTAAGTGACTATCCCAGGCTCACATAACCCCTCTGCAACTCTTAGATCTATCTTTTCTGAAACCAAGGACAGCTCCACATATACTACTCACCACAGTTCTTTTCAATATGTGTATGTGCATGGGCACACTCCATATTTTCTAAGATCATCTATCATATCTATCTAGTGTGGGTGAATCTATGTATATATCCCTATCTCTACATAGATCTCTACATTTATCAATAAAATATGGGTGTACATCTCACAATTAATGAAGATTTCATTATAAATATACAAAGTGGGGGCAGCTGGGTTTTTCCATCGATTGAGAGCCAAGCCTAGAGATGGGATGTCCTAGGTTCAAATATGGCTTCAAAAACTTCCCTAACTGTGTGACCCTGGGCAAGTCACTTAACGACCATTGCCCACCCTTAGCACTCTTCTGCCTTGGAAACAATACACAGCATTGATTCTAAGACAGAAGGGAAGGGTTTGAAAACATACATGTATATACAAAGATAGACATGGATACATATGTTTATATGTATATTTGCAAAGCTATACATACTATTGTGTACTTGTTCCTACTTATGCACATATATATATATTTCTATGCCTATTTCATATATGTATATATGTACATCTATATAGGCATGCATGTATGTATTTATAGCTACATATGGAATCAAGGGACCACTTAGGCAGCTCTTATAGTTCTAGTTCATCTCAAAAGTAATAAAGGGGGGGGCAGCTGGGTAGCTCAGTGGATTGAGAGTCAGGCCTAGAGACGGGAGGTCCTAGGTTCAAATCCGGCCTCAGATACTTCCCAGCTGTGTGACCCTGGACAAGTCACTTGACCCCCATTACCTACCCTTACCATTCTTCTGCCTTCGAGCCAATACACAGTATTTACTCCAACACGGAAGGTAAGGGTTTTAAAAAAAAAAAAAGTAATAAAGGTCTCACCTCTGATAGCGTTTATATGATCAAAGAAAAGATCAACAAAAAAACTGTTGTAGAGGCAGAAGAAATAAGAATTGATTCTAATCACACATAAATGGTAAGTGGTTGAGGCTAACACTAAAATTATGAATCTGAATGGAACCCTAAGGATCATAGTATTCTCAAAATGAAAGTTTGGAGGAGGAGAAGGATTAGGAGGACATATTCAATCTGAGGTAAGGAAAGGACATCCAGTTGGCTATGTATTCAGCAATTGGTAAGAATGGAATAGAATTCAGGGCATATATTAGGGGTATGTTTATAGGTAGAGAAGCTATCTCTAGAGAGATTAAAATTATTCTAGGAGATCACAAAGGAACAGATTATAAGGAGAGAAGAGAAGAGGAATTAGTACAGAGTCTCAGGGAGGATTCTGGCTTATGGGGGAAAAGACAGATGATGCTTCAGCAGTAGAGTGTCCAGACAGGTAGGAGAAGTATTAAGAGACAGTGGCACGATAAGCAGGGAAGGACATTATTCAGAAGGAGTGGAGTGATTACCAGTCTCAAGAGCTGCAGAAAAATCAAGGAGAATGAAGAGTGAGAACAGGCTGTTCTACAGAATATAGTTAAAACATAGTTGGTAACCTTGGAGAGGCAAGTTTTAATGAAGTGGCAGGGTCAGAAGACAGATTTCAATGGCTTGAGAAAGTGAGTGAAAAAAAGAAAAAATACAGATAAAGGACTATAGCGTGAGGCAGAGTTACGGAATGTTTTTTTTTAAGGACAAGCAAAATGATGCATATAAAATGTAGCAAAATAAAGACTTCAAGCATAAGGGAACCGTTATCCTTTTCTCAGATTCCAAGAAACTGAAATATTGCCACATGCATTAAAATACTAATACTGATTAGTCATATTTAAGAATGCCAAAAATTCAATTAAAATCAGGAAAATGGAAAAAAGCAAAGATAACTACATAGTTATAAAATAATTTTATATTTCTATAGGTGGAAATTTTTGTTTTCTTTTGTAATTTTATTCTTCATAAGCTAATGGAAAGAAATAATAGATGATGATTTATTTAGTCACAATGCACAAATACATGACTTACATCAATTTTCCAAGAATGAGGGTAAGTGAAATGGTCACTGAGGATACTGAAAAAAATAGGTCTCAGGAAAATCAATGCTAAATTTTAACATGCTAATTTTTGAGACTTCTTTTTAGAGGCCTTTAGCTATTAGTTTTAATGAGATTTCAAAGACATCACTTTTATTACTTGAGAGGAAATGCAGGAGGGAGTCAATTATATTGACATTTTTAACCCTTAAAGATAACCAATCTTAAAAAAAACTGTCCCCCAATTCCCCCACCCAAAGGCATTTGCAAAGACAGCTATCTAAGATATCAATGTTTTAGTTATTTTTTAAAGTGTTCAGTTGTTGTTAGGGGTTAGGAGACCTGGTTTCTGATTCTAGGTCTGAAAGTTCCTAACTGTGTTAACGACCTATATTCTCTGTCTTCAAATTTTCCTAGAGCCCATTTTATGAATTTCTCCTTTTCCTCTGTCAGTGCTTCTCTTGTTTATTATACTCATTTAAATATATAACTGACCTAATCTCTATCCCATTCAACCACAAATAGACCATAAGCTCCATGAGGAAAGAAACCAATGGTATCTCTGCCCCTAATAAATGTTACATTTTTTGTTCTTTTACTTCAATTTATTCACTGGACAAATAGATATATTAAAAACCTGCCTTAACAATTTGAAGTTTGTTATGAGTATAAGATGTGAGCACAGTCTTAGAACTCAAAGACATTGTAGAGATCATCTCTTTCAAATCCCTGATTACAGATGAGGAGACCAAAGTTGAATAACCTTAAATGGTTTGCCTAAGTAGTAAATAGTAGAAACAAGATTTGAACCCAATACTGCTGAAACCAAATTCAGTATCTTGACAATGCACTGCCTTCTCACTATATTATTCAATGGCATTAGTTTTTTTAGGAAAATTTTCCTTTAAATTCCTGAAATTATTGTATGCATTTTCATTGGTTACCTATTGGACACATCATGATACAGTGTCAAAATTTCGGATATGCTATGACAGAGAATAGTGAATGTATTTCCAGAATCCCTACCACATCTGACAAAGGGCAAATTTCAATAAGACTAAAAATTAACTAAGTTGGCAAAAGGCAACATTTTTTAGTTTGAAACCAAACTAAAGTGTCCCTACAGCTTTAACAACAGCTTCTCTGCTCATCAGCATAATCATGTTGATGTTTCCTTTGGAAACACTTAGGGTCCTGTGAAAGAGCAACATTCTTCTTCCCAAATGTATTAGTCTTTTGGAGAATGGTCCCAAAGTGAGTGTTTGTTCCCAAGAGCTGTCTGCACAAATTTTTGGAGTAAGAAAAATAGATTAATGAATTGGAAATATGTATTAAACATATTTTAATCTATCAAACTCTGCAGATTGAATAAAGGTAAAAGTAATCCCATTTTAATGGGATAGACAATGTGAAAAGTTCATAAAAGATAAATACTGAGTGAATGGGAAGCCATCTTAGAGTGTTAGGGACGAACAGTTGGGGGGATCCGTTAAGACCTTTTATAAAAGGCGAGACTTGAGATGAGACTTGAAGAAATCCAAAGTAGCTAAGAGGAAGAAGTAAGGAGAAAGAGAGAGGCGAGAGGCAGAGATAGAAAGAAAACATACTCATGCAAAGGCATGGAATTAGGAGGCATGGTAGGGAAGAAAGAGACAGTAAGCCAGTATGGTAGCTTGATGTTAGCATGAATGGAACAGATTTAAGTGTAAGAAGATTAGAAAAATATAATTACAATATGACCTAAAATTAGCACAAGAGTGTGGTGAAGATAAAAACTTTGCCCTTAAAGAGGTTATCTGGACCTCATTACTAGAATAACTTTATTCCCCCTTACCTCTTTACTGTCCCCATTGGCATACCTCAGATAAAATAATTGAATTGAATAATCTGAGTCAACCCAGGCAATTTTAATGCTTGCTTTATGGGGAAGCCGGAAGGGACTTTGGGGGGCTCGTGTTGAAGTTTCCCTTTCAACCAGACTCATCCTCTATTACACATCTTTATTCATGACAAATTAAAAGCTATTATCACCACAGACTAGTAACAGATTTAATGCCCACAGTGCATTTTAAAATAAAAAGGAACAATTTCCCCCATCATAATGGAGGAGGAATATTGGTCTCATTACAATATTTATCATCTCTGCTATTTGTTGCACATTGACAGCACAATGAGTCAGTGCTGTATGATATAGAAAGCCGCCTACTATATTTGCCCCAGGGGTTTACAGTCTAATGGATAGCAATTTTAAATTTAGCATACACAAGATCCAAAGGAAACCATATAAAATCCTTTGGGATCAGGAAAATGTCATAATAAGTGGAAGTGTGAACTGATGGATAGTGCAATGAATGTAGTATCCTTTTAATGAAAGAATATCTAAATTTAAGGCCAAAATAAGCTAAAGGTTTGCCTCTTGTCCTCTCTCATTATTTAGATGACCTGATTTCCCAGAGCATTTACGCAGACTTTTCTTTGTGAGTCTTAAAGTCTTTGGCTTTTGAATGGCTTTGAATCTAGGAAAGAAGCACAGAAAATGCACATTTTTCTCTTTTTTTAAAAATAGATGATTGAGGCTTCAGAAAGTTGAAACAAGATTACACAGGCTTTTAGAATACAAAGTACATGGTTTATGTATATATAAAATAAAATAAGTCGGGGGCAGCTGGGTAGCTCAGTGGATTGAGAGCCAGGCCTAGAGATGGGAGGTCCTAGGTTCAAGTCTGGTCTCAGACACTTCCTAGCTGTGTAACCCTGGGCAAGTCACTTGACCCCCATTGCCTACCCTTACCACTCTTCTGCCTTGGAGCCAATACAGAGTATTGACTCCAAGATGGAAGGTAAGGGTTTAAAAAAATAAAAAAAAATAAAGTAAGTCTTCATATATAATCTGTAACCATAGAGGGAACAAAGGAATGAGTACCAGGCCTAGAGATTCTGGCTTCAGATCTGGTCTCGGATTTTATAATTGTGAGGCCATGGGTAAGTCACTTAATCCCCATTGCCTAGTCCTTGCCACTCTTCTGCTTTGAATCAAAACACACTCTTAAAACAGAAGGTAAGAGTTGTTTTTAAAACAATCTATGACCATATAATCTATAATTTCCTCTTGACTACCATGTAAATTTCAAACATCTCCCTGGTTTTCAAAGCTCCTCACTATAGGACTCTATTCATAAGACCATATTTTCATTAGTCTTTCAATGCTTCTTTCATTTTTTTCTTCCTGTCATTCTCATTCTCATTTTATTACTCCATTACTCCAACTTGAATATTCTCCCTTTGCTTGTATTTCTTTGTATCCCCTACAGCACACAGTAGGTGCTATAAATGCCTGCCAATAGCAAAATTATTTGTTGTTAATAACAAAGCAAATAAATTTCCATTTCTCATGAAATTTGGAGGTCACTTGGACAACATCGAATTGAAATGTATATTATAAATAACTACATGATGATGGAGTTTTACTGATGTTGACTAGTTTTCTGTAGTCCCAATATATTTAAGTGGGACATACTTATTGTGTAATAGTTATTTCAAACATTAATAACAGAGGGGGAAAAAACACAACACAAATTATTCCACTTCAATTAATTCAAAAGGACTAGCTAACCTAAAAACATTTCACAATAGTTTACAAAATAACTTTGAGGCATATCTGCATGCACACACATACACATATCTATACATACACCCCTACATGCATATATATATATATATATATATATGTTTATAAAAGCTGATTTTGCTAGGAATAGGTCAAAATTATATAAAGTACACAAAAAAGCCTACCTTGAGATGATAACCAGAGAGATGAGAGATGACAATCTTATTTATTGCAAATGACTTTCCTTTCCATTATTCTTTCCTCATACTATGTTTTGAGGAAGGGAACAATTTTTTTTTTCCCTTATGAAATTGGACTGCTTCCTTTGAGAGCCAGAAATACTGATACGGAACAGAAAAAATGAAGGAGGGCTAAGTGTACCAAAGAGGTGCAATCTAGTATAATCTTGTTGGACTTAGAACATCTAGTCACTTTGTAGAGAATCAGCACCAAGTCTACAGAATTATGGCAAAATTGGTCATGACTGGGAGGCTCATTATATCTGAGTCACTATCTCTTGTGAAAACTTCCCAGAAAATCACAAGAATTGGTACTTCCTCTTTCATTGCTGTTCATTGACCACAGTAAATCCAGAGGTCAAAACATTCTTTCCTACACACAAATGACATATTCAAGTCTAAAAGAAATTTAGATAATTTGTTTGGCTCCTTGAAAGATGCTATATGTATATGTATAAGGCGCATTAAATTATATTTACAACCTATTCCAGAAAGGCAACTCCAATTTGTGAACTTTTTTTTCTTTTAAACAGTCAAATATTAAATCATTTTTTCCCAACCAGCTGCATTTATAGGTTGTGAAAATGAATCATGAAGGAGTTTTTGGAATTCCCCAGAATTACAAATTAGTCAGTGGAAGAGATAAGAATTAATTCATGTGTCTTCAGTATCATGATTCTTAACCCACTGATCCCTCTCTTATACTACAAATAGCCTTCTCAAAGCAAAGGAAAATTCATAATGATAAAATATCTGAAATTTGTATAGGGCTGCACATCTTACTTCGCACTTCATATAAAATATCTCACAGCAATTCTACTTGGTAATGTATTATTTCCCTCATTTTACAAATGAATACATTGAAATTCAGAAAGAGAAACAATTTATCCAAGTTTATAAACTATAAAGTTAGTCCAGTTTTGAAGACAGAATTTCCTGACTCCAAGTCCATTGTTTCATTTACTGAGCCAAGCTATCTGTCCATGAAATGCATTTTTCAGTGAATTTTAAACAAAGTTTTCTGAATACAAAATTCTGTGTCCATATCTGTCTCCCTCTCTATCTCTCTAGCTAGCTATGTTTTTACTACATCCCAACTTGTAACAAAAAACACAAAATTTAAATATCAGTCTCCCAATGAACAGCCAGACAGTGTCCATATTCCAGAAAGAAATATCCCCTTCTCCAAGAATTTGTGTATACAAGTATTATAAAAACCACAAATAGACTAATAGACCTACTGTATGGCTCATGTGACTTGTGGGAAGTAGGCCACTTTGGAAAAGGAAATACTTATATTGCTAATTTAAAAACCTATTCCCTGGTAATTTGAAGAGACAGATGGGGTAATGAAGGGAAAGAAATATTCACTTAGAGTCAGTAATTTGTAAGGTATTTCAGAACAAAGGAAAAATAGTCTTTATTTCTTCCCTAGAAGGTATGAAAGTTAAGAAAAAGGTATGTGAGTATTTAAGTAATGTATCACTTATTTAAAGGGGCAGATCTGAGCAGATGGGAAAATATCAATAAAAAAAGTGATTCATACTAGGGAGGGGAAAAGTACAATTTTATGTAATTTTTGCTTAAATTATGCTTAAATATCCAGAGTGTCCAAAATCAAACTGCACCAAATCCTGCTCTTACTGACTTGAAATTAATACAGTTCACCAAATATTTAGAAAGGCTTCAACAAGTGAATAGTTTGAAAAATACATGATACACAGTGCTAGAAGCAAACACTGAGTTTATATACAAAGATAGCAATGAAACATAGTCCCTGCCCTCAAAGAACTTCAGTTCTTCTATGGGAAAGAAATTAGAGGGGAACAATATACCCACAAAAAAATAAATGGAAAGTATATACAAAATAATTCCAAGATGGAAGGATAACAAGTGTGGGAGTGGGAAGGTTGTTGGGTCAGGGAGAAGACTTTAATGTATCATTAGAAATACTCTTCTTTCCGAAGGAAATCATGTCCCTTTCTGACAAACTGATAGGTGGCACCATGGATTGAACACTAAGCCTTGAGTCAGGAAAATCAGTCCAAATTTGACCTCATACCAGTAAGAGAACCTACCACAAAAGGGAGATAATAATAGCACCTACCTTCTCTGCTAGTTTTATGAATCAAATGAAATATCTCTGAAGTGATTAACACAATGCCTAGCACATGATGATCAATAAATGCTTATTTCCTTTCTTTTCCTTTTCTCTTTTCTATATTCCTATGACTCCTCCAATCCTCATTGTAGTCCATTATTTGGGGCACTTAAATGTTCTTTTTTCTTTTACTCTTACCTTCTATCTTAGAACCAATATTAAGTATCCATTCTAAGGCAGAAGAACAGTAAGGGCTAGGCAAATGGAGTTAAGTGACTTGCTCAAGGTCTTACAGCTATGAAGTGTTGGAGGCCAGATTTGAACCTAGCTTCTTTCAACTTCAGACCTGGATCATTATCCTGAACCACCTAGATGCCCTCACTTAAATGCTCTTTGAAGGGATTAATATTTATTCCTTGTTAATAAATATTTATTCCTTATCAGTTCAATTAAACAAGCCTATATCAAGTGCCTGTTATTGGCAAAGTATTTTCAGATATGAAGCCAAAATACAAATTAAAGGAGTGCTTGTGGTCTAGGAGTTTTATATTCTGCTGAGAGCCTTTACAATCTATATGTGAATTAAAAGGATATAAAATGGAATTTCAGCAGGAGGAGAAAACCAAGGTGGGAAAAGTATATATTAGATGTGTTTGGTGTAAAAGGTGATATACAAGTTGAATCTTGAGGAGAGCAAGGGATTCTAAGATGAAGAAGTGGTCTGTGAGAATATTCCAGCCATGGAAAATAGTCTGTTCAAAGGCAAACAAGTAGAAGAGGAAATATACATTGACAAGAGTATTTTCTGGAAAGAAAAGTATGAGAGGGAAATAAACCAGAATACAAAGGACAGAACAGTAATTCAGACAATCACTATCTATCTATCTATCTATCTATCTATCTATCTATCTATCCATCAATCTGTCTATCAGTCTGTCTATCAGTCTGTCTATCTATTGATTAATCGATGTATCTATCTCTGTATCTTTCTAGTTGTCTGACTTTCTGTCTTTCTATCTACACATCCATTCCTTCAACTCTCTCTCTCTATCCATCCATCCATCCATCTATCCCCTCGCTCTCAATTGTCTCTTTATACCTATCATAGAGATAGAAAGATAGATACTGTACATAGAAAAATATATCTTAGCACAGTTCCTGACTTAAAGAAAGTGCTTAATCTGTGCATTGGGATTGATACTTGATATATAATTATATCCAGTTCCCTCATATATGGAATGGCAATGATAATCTAAAGCACTGCATTTATTTTGAGTGATTTCACTTCTACAACATCATTTACTCTCACACGTTTATCACCCAGGACCTTCAAATGATATTAGTATCACCATGAATAACCAGTCACTAAGCACCTATTTTCTCCAAATCTCATTTTATTCAGGGCATTGGCCGTCTCTTGAAAACTCCGTTAGCCTGGTGAAGATATGGTACCCAACTGCAAGGAGACTACCATTTCAAAGGGGTGACAGGGGAACTTGAACACACAGAAGTCCTGTAGAGCAAAAATAATTGTTTAAAGGCAGTCCAAGGGCTCCATAAACTTTATCATAGCTTGCTTTACAAAGAGAAAGTATAAAAAATTAAGAGTAAGTAATTGAGAAGTCAGATGGTACAATATATATAATACTATGTTTGAAGCCAGAGAAACCTGAATTGAAATTCACTCAGGCATTTACTAGTTCTTTGACCATAGGCAAGTTATTTAACCTCTGTTTGCCTCAATTTCCACAATTGTAAAATGGAGATAATAAAAGCAACTACCTGCCAGGGTTATAAACATTGCCAGATATTTAGAAGGTGATAAATAAATATCATCTATTGTTATTATCACAATCTATAAAATTTACATTCTTTGTTGTGTCTGTGTTTTGTTTTTTGGTAAGACCACAGATTTATGTTTTATTTCTTCCTTGTGCCTATGAGTTCATTAGACATATGCTGCCAAGCATGTGGTTTTTTTTCTGGCTTTGTGGAAGAACAATTAGGATTCTCAACCCCCTCCTCCTTGTCTTTTTAAAACTAGTGCAGTACTTTGCAGTAGCAATACATATAATTTTGATTTACACAACATGACAGGCAATCAATGTGTGTCAGAGGAAACTTCCAACAAGAACAAAAGGGCTTTGTGGAAGCTGGAGTTCAAGTTTTATTTTCTCGTCTCCACCTGTATATTTTCTTCTTTAAGCAAATTCTCTCTTTTTGGCATACAGGCCATCGTGAGTGCAACGAGCAGAAATGCTGCCTTATACTGACAAAAGCAAAGAAATTGGCTTCAATAGCTAATTCTTCTATTTATTCATGAAATTAATATCAGGGAAAAGGGGCAAGAAAGTGAGAGAGACAGAGAAAGACAGGTAGACACAGACAGTAAGAGACAGAAACAGAGGAAGAGGGGAATACATGTGAGAAGATTAAAGTGGAGGGGGAAGACAAACAGGGATGGGCAGATAAGAGTGACCAGGAGAGGGAGAGAAGGGGTTTGAAAGAGACAGAGACAGGCAGAGACACAAAGACAAAGAGACAGAGCAACAGAGATAAGGGGGGAGGGAGATGGAGAGAAGGAGGAGGAAGAAAAGGGATGGAGAAAGGGGGAAAGAAGGGAAGGGGAGTGACACAAAGTGTGAGAGAAGAAGGGAGAGACTGAATAGTGACAGGAAGACAAAAGGTTTGGGAGAGGAAGGAAGAGAATACAAGAAGCATGAGAGGAGAGGCAGGGATAGGAGATAAATAGAGAGAGATACTGAGAGAGAATGAGAGAGACGGAGAGAGAGAGAGAGAGACAGAGAGAGAGAGACAGAGAGAGAGAGAGAGAGACAGAGAGAGA
>NC_058132.1:623437720-623448332 GCF_016433145.1 Gracilinanus agilis | reverse complement strand
ATATATATATATATATACATATATATATATACATATTTGTCCTACCCCACAAAAACCCCACCATAAAAGGAAAGAGTAAAAAGTTCATGTGAATAATGTGGCACTTTAATGAACACATTATCTTTCCTAACATCCTAAATGTTTTCCTCCACCTCCAAAACATATGCTTTTAGCCAGGGGAAATACTGACTTTCTCAATATCTAGCAATAACATAGAAGAACATTACACATCTTTTAGGCAGTGTCCAAAAATTGGAGCCAGGAAAAAACTCTCACAGCTTAATGGATCCCCTTCCCACCAAAAAAAGAATACACTGAAGATGAAGGTCAAGTGGTACAGTGGTAATAAGAGGGAGAATCAAGTGCTGGCTTTATGCCCAAGACACCCTGGGTTCCACCATGGATGGTATGATTTGAAAGACATTTATGGCAGGAAAGGAGATGACCACAAGAAGCTCTCACTTAGCTTCCCATTTAGATGGATTATTCTTCCTAACTACATGCATAGCTTGATTGTTTCTATGCTACTAAAGGATGGGCAAGGGCTATTAAGACCTCTAAATCTGGTTCCCTGGAGCAAATTTCCAGTGACTCTTCCCTAGGTAAAGATCCTTTATGTTCCTTATTCAGGGTTCTTAAGTCACTGCAGAAGGATCTTCCCTTGTCCCTACTCCCTCAATTACATCCTTTACCACTCTGACAATTTATGGCCACCCTAAAAGACCAGAGAAGGAAGTCCATGGGAGAGGTTTCCTGGCAAGCTCCTCACCTTCAGTTTAACCCCTAATAGATTTTCCTTCCCTGAAGTTTTAAAATAGCCACTCAAGTTTTAACTGAGAAAATGAATTTAGATGAGCAGTGTCTGGAAACAAGCCCAGAGGTTATTTCAAAGGTTATTTATGAGAAGCAAATGCCTCTGTAGAGAAAATCAGGAGCATACAGAAGCAGGAATCAAGTCTACCTTAATGCTATAAGCCCAGCTCAGCAAGCCTGCAGGGCTCAGTGGCTAAAAAGACTTGCTCCTCTTGTCTCTCTCACTGTGCTATTTGCCTGGGTCTTCAGAGAATTCTTTATAGCATCAAAGCTGGAAACATTTACCTCCTGCAGAAACACTAATAGCTACCACTTCTTTTCTCAGCTCATCTACTTCCATGGCCTCGTCCCTTGGCTGTTATTTCAAATTTTGATGCTAAGAGAGTCAAACTCTTTGAACCCTCTTGATATTGCTAAATCTTCACTCGCTATGTTTTTTTTTTCAGAAATAGAATTAAATAATAACTTTCCTGAATTTGGTATTGAATTAACTTTGTGTGCTATACTGAAGTCAAAGCAAAGACAACCAATTGGATGAGGAGAATGACTAGCTTCCATCCATAGAAGCTATTCTATATATCTTTGGCTCAATAAGTAGGAGAGCTAGATAGATAGCAAAGAAGATCAAGTTCATGAAGAAGTTGTTCTTGGAAACTGGCATAAAGCTCCCTTCATAGGCATGTAAATGTCTTCATGACCTAGCCCCTTCCTCTACTGCCATTTTGTTTTCCATTTTGTTCCTCTCCATATAGATCAAGGTACACTGGACGGCTTGCTTTCTTACTACTACTCATGCCACTCCATCTTGTTTCCATACATTTTCATGAGCTATGGTCTAAGACTCCAATATCCATAATGCTCTGTACACTCATTTCCATTTCTTATTTTTTCTTGTTTTCTTCATGACTCAGCTCAAAACCCATGTCTTACAAAAAGTTTTTCCCTCTCCCCCTGGCTGATATTTTGCACTTTCAGATGTCCTTCCATCTATATTCTATATATCTTGTATGAACCTACTAATTTATATGCCATATCCTCCATTAGAATTCATTCTCCTTGAAGGACATTGTTATTTTTTTGCCTCGCAATGTATTCCCAGTAGTTATAACAGTGCCTGCCACAAATGAAGTGTTTAATAAACCCTTCAAAATGATAGATTGATTGACTCCTGACACTGACTGACTGACTGACTGAAATCAGTAAAGCATATATTTGCAAGTGTTTGAACACAATTCCTTTCTCTTGATTTCTAGAATATTCTCACACTTATTGATTGGAGGAGAAAGTATTTGGGGGAGCCTTGATAATCCCATGATTTTCTTTAGCATAGACAAAGCATGTCTTACGCTGTCTAGATGGATATTGGAGGGACCATATTGAGAGAACCTCAATAACATGAACATTTTCTGACTGTTCTTGACATCCTATGTAACCCTGGGCAACTTCTATCAGTTCATTCATTAATTAACAAGCATTTATTAAGCACTTGCTATATCCACAATTTGCCAACCCTTTGCCCAATGTTGCTTCCTCCAGGGCAATGAAAGCTTATGAGTGGATTTATTTTTAATATATTGAATTATTTTTATTTCTAAAACTCCAATTTTTGGAGACCCAGACACTTCCCTTATTCCTTTGTTCCTAGGGAATTCATAAAAATGCTCTGCCCCAGTGAATCTTGCACTGTAGAAAGATGAAATATAAGGATTATGAGATTCTAATTACCTAACAGGCTCAGGCCATATGCTTCTACATATAGCAAAATCAAGTCCTTCAATTCATCATTAAGAATTATTGCAGCTAGGTGGCTCACTGGTTTGAGGTCCAGGCCTAGAGACAGAAGGTCCCAGGTTTAAAACTGGCCTGTGACACTTCCTAACTCTATGACCCTCTAGAAGTCACTCAACCCTCATTGCCTAGCCCTTATTGCTTCTCCATCTTGGAATTGCAATAGCTGGTATTGATTCTTAGACATAAGGTAAATATTTTAAAAAGAAAAAAAAGGATCATTAGAGGGGTCAGTCTTTACCAGGTAGAACTAGGTTCTCCACATACTGAATCAGGGGGTATAGAAATGGGTATGTGAGTAACCACCACCATCCAGAGCATGGGGAGGGGTTGAGTTTTGATTGATTACCTCTTCATTGGTTATTCACCAGTTAGAGATGTCTTGAGATGTCCAAGAGAGGGGCTAAATAATAAACTCCCCAAATTATCTATTTATGGATTTGCTTGAGGGACCTTCCTGGTCTTTGAATGCCAACAAAGATCATTAACCAGTTAGTTTATTGGCTAATACTAGAGTAATCAATAAATTGATTTTCTTACACAGATTCCAATCTCTAAGAATTTTTGTTTACACTTAGTAAGAGTAGGTTACCTCACTTATCTTAAGGATACCTGGCTGTTTTCTTCTAAGTCAATCAATTCAGTAGGCAAATTCTTAATATAAGGTAAACACAAAACCACTCCAGAGCAGAGTCTTTTGAAAAATGAGGAGGCTGGTCCAGATGATCACTACAGCCCTTACAGCTCAAAATACTATAGAACTGTGAAATAGTGGCAAAAAGGCAAAGGTAAATAGATGACAATGGTAGATTTTGTCTCTGTAACAGAACTCTACCTGTGTTTTTTTCTAACTAGGCATTTAAAGGAATTTACTGGCAAATCTTTCAGAACACTATGAACAAGACAAAGGTGGAAACATTCATATCACTTTTCTCCTGCTCTGTCCAAAAAACTCTTCATTTTACTAGAGCAGTTTAGAAACAGTGACTTCCCCAAGTTTTGTGTAGTGAAATGTCCACATATATAGTGCTTTCGTCAGATACACATGCATATAAAACACATACACTCATATGCACATACATATAATTACCTTTTCAAAATAATTACTCATTAATGAGGCTATCTAAAATTTTTAAAAGTATGTGTATGCAAGGGCAGCTAGATGATGCAGTCAGTAGAATACCAAGTCTGGAGGCAGGAGGTCCTGAATTCAAATGTGGCTTCAGATACTTCCTAGCTATGTGACCCTGGGCAAGTCACTTAATCCCCATTGCCTACCCTTACCACTCTTCTGCCTAGGAATAAATACATAGTATTGATTCTGAGATAAAAGGCAAGGGTTTTAAATTTAAAAAAAAAAGTATGAGTGTGTTTTTATAGGCCTCCCCTAAACTTGAAAATATTAATTTCTTAATTTTAAAATAAATTCCTTATGTGAATTTTCAATTGTTATGACTAATTCAATTTTGGCTCATAGGATAGGATATGAATCTTACACTGAAAAGATCAAAATATACCTTGTCATTCCTTAAAGGATCTCCACGCTTTAATGTTCAGTTGGAAAGTGCAGTTAGGAGAAAGGAATGTTTATTTTTAATATTATATGAAACAAGGCACTTTGACATCTTTAGGATTGCTTCATCATTTCTGAAATTGTAGAATGATATTTTTTGGGTTAATATTTATGACATACTCCCTGTAATAGTATCCATTTGGACATTTGCCTTAGCTTTTTCAGGTTATTTTTATTCTTTGTATTTTATTTAAAGTTAAAAAATAATCTGAGAATGACAGTACTTTTTTAAAGACTGAATTCCTACCAAAAAAGTACTCGGTGTTTAAAACTCTTTGTTAAAGAACACACAATTTCCTTTTACAAAGTAGTTGTTAAAGGAAAATATTAGATTAAAGTATTTATAAATTTGAAAAAACACTGTAATTTAGTTTTTTTAGGTCAATTCATTTAAATGTTCCCAAACCAAACCTACAACATGAAATTTAGATTAAAGATAATATGACTAAAATAATTCAAGGCACTTAAAGAGAATTCATAAATTACTGATGTTCTATATGTTTTCACCTATATTTAATTCACAAGAAGAGATCATTTCCAGATATACCAGAGCAACACATTTGTTTACAACCAATGTTTCTCTCTCTAAACATCAGCCATTTTCTTTTCAATGAAAAGATTAGATATTTACCAGCTGTCTGAGGAAGCCCGGAATATTCCATAGATGCCATGGACAAATGGGTCAATTGATCTCGTCCTTCCTCGATATTTCATTTCATCCATTTTTCTTCTTGTCTTCGCGTGCCTTTCATTTACAAGGATATTGAGATTTGTTTACCTACACCAGCTGCTCTAGGGTGGGGTAGGCATGGGGAAAAGTGGCATCAAGGGAATTTCACTAGGAAACCTTGTGAAAGAGGATTGAGTTTCAACTCAAAAGCTGATTATACTCAGAGAGCCAAAAGGTGAATAGCAGAAGAAAATTAAGAACTTAAAATAATTTGAAGAAGGGCAAGGAGACTGTTTTAACCTGAGGCATATTGAAAAAGATAAAAGAAGGGATATTAAAGACTGAACAAACAAGAGATCCCTAAAGATTCAGAGACCTCCGAAATGTATGTCCTTGAAATTACTCATTTGAAGTGTATGATATTCCCCCAATCATTAATAACTATATTCCCCTTGAGTTTAATAGAACTTTGCCGGCATGATAAAAAAATGACAAATAATTTGCTTGTATCCCATGAAACCTAGGATGACAACAACATAGAGTAACACTGACTCCCCGAAAAAACCAAGATTGTAGAAGACTTGAAAGCTAAATTATTGTGTGTTTGGCCTTTGTGGAACTATTTATTCTTCAATTCTCTCCTGACATTTTTTTAACATAGACCAAACACCTAAAAGTTATTGAAGGGCTCTAAAGAGGAACTAAAGTGAGAAAAAAACAAACAAAAAACTTCTGTATATGTATAAGGAGACAGAAGGTATTTGATAATAGTAAAGAAAAAAGAATGTTGAAAAAGCATGAACTTTCCACAGTTCTTCACATGGTTATATGTGGGTTAAAAGTTTACATAATATTCAAACCTAATCATTTATGGTTCCCAAAGAGAGACATTATATTAGTTAAAAAATAATATATGTAGCTTTTACATTAGGAATATATAATCATGCAAAGGAAAAGAAAAAATAGATATTCTGCATTCCACTCTATACATTTTTCTCAGAAGTTTAATTCTATAAATTTAAGTTCTGGGTCACTAAGTACATATACCAGAAAGGATTCCCTCATTGCTAATAAAGAAATAAACAGCTAGTTAGGTAGAAAGATGTTAGCTAGCTAAATGGATAAATGAATAAACAAGTAGAGAGAAAGATATGCAAATGTGTTAATAAGTACATGAACAAAGAGGTCAGAAGGACAATTCAAGAACTGTTTAAATGTTTCCTTCCTTCCTGTGAACTGTGCACCACTTCATTATTCAACTCAATTTAGGAAATATTTCTTAAATACGCACTATGAATCCAGGATATATGACATTTGCTGTGCAGGATACAATGAAGTTTAAGAAATTATCTCTGTTCTTTAGGAATTTATGGTTTTCATTAGGGAAAGAAGATAAATGCACACCAGAGAAAAATATAATAATAATTAAATAATAATGTTTTTGTAATTATAAATATAATAGCAGTTGTTCAAAGAAACATTTTGTTTTGTTTTTTTTTTGATGATTCTTCTAAATCCACTTGAAATTATATAGGTATTCTTTGTACCATTGAAAATGGTGGCCTTATTCCCTTGCTAAGAAAATATAGGAGACTCTTTTGCTTGGTCCTTGGAGCCTAAAGACAAGCTGATTTTCAACTCAGAATTGGATGACAGAGAGAGGGGTTGGGGTGAGGTAGGGGGATTTACTCTAGCACAGTTTTTTAAAAAAGCATGACATACAAGGGTTAATATTTTTTGGTACTTTAATTTTTTTTAATTTCCCGCATTTTTATCTCCCCTGGACTTCAAGACTAGAAGAAAGCTACAAGAAGTAGGGAATGGGAAGCAGGAGAAAGGATGAAAATTTCACTGAATCCCCCACACACACACACACACACATACATACACTGAATATGTTGACATAGGAGAATAATATGAAAAACAGACTCAACTTGCTCAGGTGAACCTGAGTGAGAAGCTTGAGAACTCCAGTTCCTGACTTTCTCTTTCTTTCAATGAGCCAAGACTAGAGGCTAGCAATCCTAAAAAGAAATATTTTCAGTTTGAAGGATCCTCAAATTTCTAAGAGATCAAGGGTCTCTGAGTGCAAACATTGGCACCTGTCTCTTTTTCTTTTAATTTAAAATCACAACATTTATTCATTGAAAGTAGTCACATTTATTTAAAAAATATATATCAAGTCTATTGGTTTTTTTCTGTCTATTCTTTATTTGTTATTTATTTATTTTTTAATTTAAATTTTTAAATATTTTTCCATGTCTAAATAATTCATTTTCTTTCCCTCCCACCACCCAGAGAAGACAAGCAATTCCACTGGGTTGTAAAAATGTTAATACTTGATAACTATTTCCAAATTATTCATTTTTGCTATAGAATGATTTTTTAAAAATTGGCACCTGTCTCTTAAAGAGATAATTCCTGAATTCAAGAGAACTCCTCAGTTTTGGGGTTTGTTTGTTTCTTTTGGAGGAAGATGAGAGCAGAAAACAGAATGTGAAGCAACTGAAGGAACAAATCCATCCATGGTAAGAGGGACTAGGAAACTTGGTCAAGGAAATTCCACACCCTCAACTTTATTATTATTATTATTCAAAGACATTTTATTTTCCCAATTACATGTAATAACAACTTTCAACATATAGTTTCCAAAATTATAAGATCCTAATTGTCTCCCTTTCTCCCTTACCTCCCCCTTCCTGGAGTTGTTAAGCAACTTAATCCAGTTTATACTTGTATTATCATGTGAAACTTACTTCT
Source organism: Gracilinanus agilis (assembly GCF_016433145.1). Classification (NCBI taxonomy): domain Eukaryota; kingdom Metazoa; phylum Chordata; class Mammalia; order Didelphimorphia; family Didelphidae; genus Gracilinanus; species Gracilinanus agilis. The sequence continues at coordinate 623,440,728 of NC_058132.1, read as the reverse complement.
ATATTGGTCATTGTTGCAAGAGAATATTCATAACAAATCAAAACTCAAAATTAAAACTGTAAAGTATCTGATGTGAAAGATAGTATGCTCTAATCTGCATCTGACTTCATCTATTCTTTCTCTGGAGGTGGATAGCATTCTTTGTCATAAATCCTTCAAAATTGTCCCTGATTATTATATTGCTGAGAGTAGCTAAGTCTTCACAATTGATCATTGTACAATATTACTGTTGCTGTGTTTAATGTTCTCCTAGTCCAGTGACGGGCAAACTACAGCCTGCGGGCTAGATGTGGCCCCCTGAAATGTTTTATCTGGCTGTGCCACATTATTCCTAATCTGACCAATACAAAGAAACTTCAAAAGAGTTGCCTTAGAAACACATGAGCATTTCCTTTCCTTTGGCACCCTCTTTAAAAAGTTTGCCCATCACTGTCCTAGTCAGTTCTGCTTATTTCATTCTATATCAATTTCTGCCTATCTTTCCAGCTTTTTCTGAAATTATCTTGCTTGGCATTTCTTTTAGCACAATAGCATTCCATTATCAACATGTGCCACGATTTATTCAGTTTTTCCCCAATTGATGGATGTCTCAATTTCTAATTCTTTGTCACCACAAAAAAAAGCTGCTATAAATATTTTTGTACAAATAGGTCCTTTCCCATTTTTATGGTCTCTTTGGTACACGGACCTAGTAGTTGTTTTATAGGATCAAAAGGTATGAACAGTTTTATGGTCCTTTAGGGATAGTTCCAAATTGCCTTCCAGAATGGTTAGATCAGTTCACAACTACACCAACAATGTATTAGTGTCCCAATTCTGCCACAGCCCCTCCAACATTTCTCACTTTCCTTTACTCTCATATTGGCAAATCTGATGGGTATGAGGTAGTACCTCAACAACTCTTTATAACATTAAAACCATGGATCCATTTTTACCTCTATCCTATCTTAACATTACTCAACAATTTTTGGGGAAATAGAAATCAGGGATATCATGTCAACATTATGTGAAGTACATATTTATTTACCTTACTGCTAGAACTATCTCCACAGATAAGAACAAACCTTTTCAAAAACTTCATTCAGCTAGGTCTCAATTAGTGAAAATAATGAATTCTGTAAAGTGAATTTGAGTTTGTACTATTCAGTTATGAGTAAATTAAGTCATTGGTTCTAACCCATTAGAAATATCCAGTGGAAATTCTAATAATATGGCCACTTCAGGTGATTCATTTTTTACCCTATTTGGGACTTCACCATCTAGAGTCACTTGTACTTTAGAGAAGTTAAATGACTTAGCTACTAAGGTTCAGAGAAGAGATATGAACCCATACCTTCTTGACTACACTCTAGTCATTATGCCATTCTGCCTTTCTGTATGGTTATAGGATAATATTTTTGTTGAGCCATATTTCTTACTAAAAAGCATTTTTATATGGAGAAAAATGGATAGTACTACTCATATACTTAATTTTCTCAGGTATTTTGTGTTATTTATAATTTTTCCACTAGAATATGTGAAAATGAAATAATTCTGAAGCTTTCATTATGGTCAAGTAGATTTCCAAAGATTTATCAACTTCTGAAAGAAAAAGATCAAGATGATGACTAACTTGTCATCCTATTTCTTTCCTATTTTTGAGTATTTCATAAAAATTGACATTTTTATACAGTAAAAGAAAAGTGACCATATTACCCAGGACAGATGACTTGTCTAGACAAGCCAAGTAGTCTGTAAATGGTTGTGAGAAACATTTTTAGACAAAGTAGTTTATTTTTTACATCGACTGTGAATGGGATAATTTAATAAGAAATAAAACTAATTCACATCATCTCAACCCATTGACCCTGATTTTATTTTAGGGGTTTATAATTACATCTTAATAAAGATATCCTTTCTCTCATATCTTTAATAAATTATACAACCTCAGGTAGGATCTCTGATTTCATCACTATGGGAGAACTCATGAGGTAGGCATTGTATCCATCAATGCGGATAGCAACCCATTTATGACATACAGAGTAGAAAAGTCATTGGAAATTTTCCGAACAATTAATACCAAAATATAAAACTCGGGATTGCAGAAATGACTTTTCAAGATAGAGTTTAATATATGAAAAATCCTATGAATTTCTCACAGAAATAATTCATTTTATGATGGTGATAACTTATTCCAGAAACCTAACACTAAGGAAGAACAACTCAGACATCACCAGGCTGCTTAGAACATTGGATGCAAGTTCACTTTTGGAATGGATTTGAAATTGGGGATATTGACATGGAAATTAAATAATATTCTGGATAAATGATGTTGAGAAAAGCATTACAATAAAAGAGGAAATAACTTTTGCGAAAGAATAATACAATAAAACTTAGAAGTCCTGAGAAATTCAAATGCTTTCTTTGTCATTAGAAATTAGGTTAATTGAAACTTTAAAAATTTTGAATTCTACCCACAAGGAAATAAAGTAAACCTCCCAGTCACCATATAAGGTAACTCCACAGAAAAATGTTTCTGCTGCAGTGCAGATGAATTTTAAGAGAAACTACTTGGACACTAAACATTTTCACAATTCATTGAAACATCTCCAAAAAAGCTATTAGGTAGTATTATATTGGCTGCAACTATAGGGAGTCATTAAAATTTGGATCTTTGACATTCTATGTTGTGATGTCAATGACATTGCTAAGAAGATGATATAGAATACATTCTAAGTATTTGAATGTTACATATTTATAGTGGATAAAATATTTTGGATTTCATACAGTTGTATTTTAAATTTATTTAATTAAAAATGTATAGGCATTTTTTTAAATTTAAACATTTAATAATATTCATTTTTAACATGGTTACATGATTCATGCTCCTCCTTTCCCCTTCACCCCCCGCACTCCCCCCACCCATGGACGATGCCCATTTCCACTGGTTTTGTCATGTGTCCTTGATCACGACCTATTTCCAAATTGTTGGTAGTTGCATTGGTGTGGTAGTTTCGAGTCCACATCCT
>NC_058132.1:623391803-623412377 GCF_016433145.1 Gracilinanus agilis | reverse complement strand
GCCTTTGCTGGAAGTCATGGACATTCTGAATGGAATGCAGGGGGTAGGGAGGAGAGTGCTGGGCAACAGACAGACTGCTGACCTGTGAGAGGTTCAGAGCAGAAGTGCAATCTGCAGTCCCTTTTGACCTGGGATCTTGGAGAGTGGTGAAGTTTGAAAAGGCAGAAGACATCAATCCTGCAAGTCAACTCTGAGTAGGGAAGTGGCCTGTGATCTGGTGGACAGTTGGCAGATATCTCTCCCTACCTGGTTACTTTGGATCATCGGCTGTGGAGGAGTTGGTTCCTGGTATCATGAAAACATCTCTGGAACAGTTGTGAGACCCCAAATTCAAGCCCTCTTCTTCAGGTCCTTAGCCAAGCTGTCAAAAGCTGGCAGAAGGCTAAGGATCTTACCCCTTTTGACTCCAGTCCTGGGTAGTTAGTCATAGCTTCATCTAACACCCTTTCCAATCCCCTCATATTATAATTAAACTGTTTCCCTATGTGTTTTCTAGTACTTTAAAGTTCTCATTGCGTGTATTTAATACTCTGAAGTTATTCCAGGCTGGGTGGGGCAGGGTGACAGTCAGGCTTAACTGTCATTTCTGTCAACGGTCATTCCCCTTATAGCTAAACCTGGTTCCCTGGCTTGTAAAGTCTTACCCATTGTGCCTTCCTGTCTCCTATCCACCCCACTGAGCCCACATTTAATATTTAAGTCAACTCCCCTGGTTTTCCCCTTAATACCACTCCCAAGCTTCTTCCCCAACCCCTTCTCCTTCTGTTTCTATTTCTAGTTTTCTGTTTCTATCCTTTTTCTATAATTATAAGTTTTGAGTGAAAGGGTGTCTCTCAGCAAATTTGGGTAATGGGAGAAGGAGACTAAGAGATCGCTCCCAAAATGGAGTCCAAAAACTTAGCTGTCTCTATGGTTGAAGTCTTGATGATTGAGATGCAATGAATGGCTTTGACCAGGGAATCAGGGTTTCAGTTTCCAAAGAAAGATCCTCAGGAAGCCCTCAGGACTGGATCTGAGCTGGAATGTCCTCCTCCTCTCTCCTCCTATTCCTCTGCTGGAAGCCCTCCCCTTCTCTCCTCTCCTAGAGAAATACCCAGAATTCTCTCTGGTCTCAACTGTCACAAACTGTCAGCAACTATCTGCAACTCCTTCTCTGGCTCCTTTTGACTCATCCCCCTTGCACAAATCCCATCCTTACAAAAGGTAAAGGAAAAGATTGGGGAAATTGTGAAGGAGAGAGGGATTAAAGAAAGATCCTAAACCTTTATCTAAATATGTTGTTGATTATGAATCAGCTGCTATCTTGGAGCCTGGTTGGCCAGTTGTCTGGCTAGGCCAAAGGCCTAACCCCAAAGCTTAAAGGTTTCCTCAGTCCACTAATAGTTAGCCTTTATAGTTGATCTTCTGGCTGGTATTTATGCTGGTATTTTGGTGTTGATTTATAGATGTTATTCAATAATGATGTTGGATGCTGAATACACAGAATTCCCTCTCAGCAGCTTAGGTACTTAATCATAGCTATGAGACAATCCTGAGATGACCTTTCCTCCCCACCATTCTCCCTAGATTGAGAGGATGATGTACTGATCTTTTCTGCTTTTATAGTCCAGTCTCAACTGACTTTTGGTCTCATGCTAGCTCAAAATGCCCTCACTGCATTCCATGATCCAACCAAGCAACTGGCACTCATGCTTGGCCAACATGGCTTCCTGCAAAAGTCTTTACATGTAGAAGTAAAAGTACATAATGATATGGGAGGTCAAGAGAGGAAGTCAAGTCTTTCTATAAGAAAAGATATTTTTCTTGACTTGGCTCCTTTTGGAATTCTCAATTGTGGAACTAAAATCCTTTACCACTGGACTGTACTTCTCTGGCTTCAACTAATTTTTTTTTTCTATCAGCTTATTAATGGGTATGCCTACCAGGTATTCCTGCTCCTTTTAAGCAGTATCCTTTTTTGACTCAATGGAAGAAACTCACCTTTTTCATTCTCAAAGATATCACAGGGCACACTCCAGCTTTTTACCTATTAAATTTGAAATAAATCATATGATTGATTACTGGAGTGGTAGAAGAATACAACCCTTATATTTGTATTAATTATCCTTGACATTTTTACATTGGTGAAGCATTTGAAATATAAAAACAGTTTTCCATGTGGATATCCAGTATGCCAGCATTCTCATTAACCATAGCTCAATTTTATGTATCAATAACCTATAAATAAGCCATGAATGTAAAACTGAGTCAAATGTTTTACAATAATCAGTAAGGATGGTGTGTATGCAACTACCCTCCTGGTTAACCTCTGTATTTATTACCAAATTAATAATAAGTCACTCTACCCTCTAAGAGGTTCCTTGGAACACTTTGCTTTCCCTCATCAACCAACATCTTTTTGTTTAGTGTTTATAATTTTTTAAAAAATAATTTGATTCATGAATGTTTTAAATAAAAAAAGCATTGATAACAACTATTTCATATTATCTTTTTCTAAAGAATTTTGGTAGCCACTATTCCACAATTATTTCTTTTTTAATGTTCTGTGTACTATAACATACCCCAAGACTCAAATGTATGTGATTTATAAATTGATTTGCGAGTTGCCCAAAATTATAAAAATAACAACCCCATGCATACCTTCCTCACCTTTACAACTCCTGTCTCTGTTTTCCCCAATGTTTGCCACAAACCCATTCAACCTATCAGATCTGTCTCCATATTTTAATGACATTATATGACTTTTTCACTTCTTGTTTTTTTTCCTGCAGAGTTTGAAGGGGAGATATGTTTACCATTTTTACATATTGTGAGGGTGCCATTGGAATCTTTTAGCTATGAGCACTATATAACATTGTTCTAACATACAGATGCTTAAGGGCATCTTTTCCAGCTTTCCTTCCTTGTAGTTCCTTCTCACTTCTTTTTTGTACCTTTCTTGATTGTCCTCTAGAAGATACTCATTTTTAATCCTTTTAAGACAAATGAATTCCTTATTTCTCTGTCATTCAGAAACATTAATAAAAAATTAACATTGAAAATATGGGCCTTTGCTCTCATGGAAAGGTCAGGGTCATTAAAGGATATTCACATTTTCCAAAAGAATCCAGCCCATTCTTCAATCTTTCCCTCTCTCTCTCTCTCTCTCTCTCTCTCTCTCTCTCTCTCTCTCTCTCTCTCTCTCTCTCTCTCTCTCTTTCCTTTCCCATCTTTCTGATGATTATGGATTATATATCCAAAGTATTTGAGCTTTCAACTTCAGTATTTGCTCTTCCAATGTACTCAGAAGGAAAAACCAATTCTATTAGACCCATGAATCCATCAGTCATTAAACTATTTCAAATCCCCAAGTAAATAGAAATGAAATTGGCACCTTGTGATACCAATTGATCAATTAGTGTCTATTAATTTCAAAGAGAAAGTGATAAGTCTACCATAATCTTGGCAGGACAGTGAAGCAAGGTGAATGACAACAGTGACTTATTTTATAAAACAACTATTAATGCCCATATCATATTTCCACTGCTTTTTACATGTCATTGATCAAGACCTATTTCCATATTATTAATATTTGCAATTGATTGATCACTTAGAGTCTACATTCCCAATCATGTTCCCCTCAACCCATGTGGTCAAGCAGTTTGTTCTTTGTTTCTACTTCCACAGTTCTTACTCTGGATGTAAATAGCATTCTTTCTCAAAAGTCCCTCAGAATTGTCTCGATTATTGCGTTGCTGCTAGTAGAAAATTGCAATAGTACATGCAATTGTACCACAGTGTATCCTTCTCTGTTTTTAAGGTTCTCCTTTTTCTGTTCCTTTCATTCCACATCAACTCCTAGAGGTTGTCCAGTTCACATGGAATTCCTCCAGTTCATTATTCCTTATAGCACAATAGTATTCCATCACAAACAGATACCACAATTTCCTCAGCCATTCCCCAATCAAAGGGCATCCCCTCATTTTCCAATTTTTTGCCACCTCAAAGAGTGAGACTATACATATTTTTGTACAAGTCTTTTTCCTTATTATCTCTTTGGTGCATAACCCCATCAGTGATATGGCTGGATTAAAAGGCAGAAAGTCTTTTAAAGCCCTTTGAGCATAGTTCCAAATTGCCACCCAGAATGGTTGGAGCAATTCATAACTCTTGATGTACAATGTTTGAAGATGGGGTGATAATTCCTCATTTCGGCCATTAGCCAAAAGGATTCAAGATATTTGACTGAATAGTATTGTTTAGACAAAGGGTAAGTCTTGTCTTCCGGGCTCACAGACTTATTTTTCAATGCTTATATGACTTTCTCTCTCTGTTTTTACATATAGTTATATGCAAAAACAGATATAGATCATGTATACATACACATACACCCTGAGAACTTTCTGATACATAATCCTTTAAGTTGGAAAATTATAAGAACATCTCCTGCAGCCTCAACTGTCAAGTTTTCATGATTCCCAATCAGTTTCACAATGGGGAGCAGAGCAGAGCTAATGCCTCTAGCCTTGAATATGGTGTTTCACAATGAAGACTGAGAGGAAAATTTTTTTCTTTTCCTTTTTTTCTATTAATTTTATTTAAGCAACTAGTTGCTTTATCCTCAAAGTACGCCCCCTGCCAAACGATCATGTAGACATCATAAAGAGTCTGGAAAAAATTAATGGGATTCCATACTACCCATAGAATGCCAAAATGAAAATGAATGAAAGCTATAGTGATTTCTCCAAATTCCAAATGGAACCAAGAAAATAGGAATTTTTTTTCTCAAAAGGACCTATTGTATCTGGTTTTTAAAGGAAAAAATAGTTTTTTGAGTAGTGTTGGTGATCAGTTTTAGGACGTGTTTTTTTTTTCTCTATTACTCTTTGCATCATTTCCTATACTGTAATAAACATAAATTAAGGGATAAGAATCCTAGTTGGCACAGTGAATAGTGTTGGGCCTACAGACAGGAAGACTCATGTTACTGAGTTCAAATTTGGCCTCAGACACTTCCTAGGCTTGGGACACTCAAAAGTCATTTTTCACTCTTTGACTCAGTTTCCTCATCTGTAAAATGAGCTGGAGAAGGAACTGGCAAACCCCTTCCATATCTTTGCTAAGAAAACCCCAAATGAGATCACAAAAAGTGATAAGACCACAGAAAAAATGAGGGGACAGCATTCTCCTTAAGGCAGTTCTCCTAAACCACAAAGTCTGCATATCATTGAAGAGCAACAAGGTGATTTCATTTGGGGGTTAGCCTTAATAAGTATGTTTATTGCTTGTTGATTTGTAAGAGTGAAATTTCTGCATAGTCAGACAACTTTGAATGAAAAACATATTTCAAATGAACCTAGAATAGGACAATGGTAGCCTAGAATCTGGGAGGAGTTGGGAGATGTGGGAAGTATTGAAGGCTGTCAAAGTAGGAGGGAAAAAAAAAAACAATAGTACACAGAAGGCTGTTGTTCATCTTAATAGTTTATAAGGCTAAGTTATTGATGATTTTGTTGCTATTATCATGGGTTTTTTTTTTGTTGTCATTATTAATCACTGCCTTTAAGGTCATAGGTAACTTTTAAAAATTTATTAATTTATAATATTTCTCCATGGTTATAGGTTTCATGTTCTATCCCCCCCTCCTCCTACTCCTTCCCATAGTCCACACACAATTCCATTGGGTTTTACATGTTTCATTGATTAAAACCAATTTCCATATTATTGATATTTGCATTAGGGTTTTCACTTTGAATCAATATCCCTAATTATATCCCCATCCACCCATGTGATCAGTCAGTTATTTTTTTCCATGTTTCTACTTCCACAGTTCTTCCTCTGAAAGTGAATAGCATTCTTTCTTATAATTCCCTCAGAGTTGTCCTGGATCATTGCGTTTTTGCTAGTAGAGAAGTTCGTTACATTCAATTTTACCACAGTGTATCCGTCTCTGTGTAGAATTTTCTGCTGGTTCTGCTCCTTTCACTCTGTATCAATTCCTGGAGATCATTCCAGGTTACATGGACTTCCTCCAGTTTATTATTCCTTTGAGCACAATAGTATTCCCTTGCCAACAGATACCGCAGTTTGTTTAGCCATTCCCCAGTTGAAGGGCATATCTTCATTTTCCAGTTTTTTTCCCACATAGGTAATTTTTTATAAGAATTTAGATTTAGGAAATAGCTTCCATACCAAACACACAAGCACACACATGTAACATGTCATTTCCCCAAGTACTACATTTAAAGGATGCTGACAGAACCAGTAAGTTATTAATTAAATTAAATTAGTTAAAAATTCAGAAGCTACCAAATTATAGAATGGAGTGACTTTCTCACTTCATCATTCTTGTTCTTATTCCTCCTTTAATATCAGAACCCTTACTTATTTCCTCCAGGTGCCATTCAATTATTTCTATCCCTATTCCACCCATAGCAGTTTCCCAAACTTCTTTCTTTAACTGACGGCTTCATATCCATTTCCTTGAGTACTATTTTTAAGATTTTGCTTCAGGTGAAAAATTCCTACTTATAACTACATCCTTGAAGATGCTTTATATAAGTATGTCACAATTCCAAGAATGCAGAAGGAGGCATTCTCTTCCTTCTGTTGGTAAAGGGACCCACATCTGAATTTATGTCTACTTGTAACTTTCTCCTTTGCTCCTTCTTGTTCTTTTGGAGGACTAGTGCCTCTGTGAGAGGAGAAAGATACAGGGAAAAGAAGGTGGGAAAATCAATCTTGTCACACTTTAGCTGAAGTTTCCAAACATCTGTGGTTTATCTAATCTAAGCCTTCAGAGATTTAAAGAATTCATAACCAAACCCTGACATATGTACAAATATATGCTAGCTTTAATTAGATGCTATGTTTCTGTGAGCTTTACATTCAGTAAGACAATATTTTTTATTCTTTATTTTTCTAATTAGGATCAAGTGTTTTTGAAATCTACATTTCTAACTAATTGGTGTTGATGTTGGAGCATTTGATTTTGATTACACTGTAATCTGTGGCAAAGGAAGAGACATATTTTGACTCAAATAAATAATACAACAAAGGAATATAAATTAATATGTTCTATTTTCCTAGTTTATAATGTCACTGAACTTGAAAATATATTAAAGGTTTATAATTATTCTTATCTGGCATCCTCACTTGCAGACCTATATGGCTGGTCCTTAAGCTTTGAGACGCAGGAGTTTTAAAAATATATATTCATACGGAAGTGTTTCAGCACATTTTGTCATTTTGCCTTGTTCACTGGATTTTTCACTTTGATCACTGGATTTTCAGCCATTTCCTATAGCCTTAGGGTGATAAATATATGTGCTACTTAGTGACCCTTGGCCTTCCTTCCTTTTCTGAATTGATAAATAAGCTACAATTAAAAAAGGAAAGCAAATATCCACCATAGGTAATCAAAGAAGAATGCTGTAAAGATTTTTGCATACCAAATACTCACAAAGGGATTACTATCTTTTATATTCAATCTATTTTTTTTTCCAGATCCACCATGGCAACCATCTATACTTGTCCATATTTCCATGTTAACAGAAACCATTCCCTTAACAATTTGGCTCTACCTGTCCATGGTATCCCTACAGGGCTAGAGTTCTTTCAAATAGCATTGAACAATCATAGAGCACTAAGTAATATAAAAGCATATGTAAAGGAAGTGTAGGGCTCTTTGTCTATCCATTAAGCAATTGAATATTCCTTCTTGACATCTCACTGACAAAGGTTTTGTTTGGCCTCTAGGTCATAGGATGCTGGGAGAAGCCTCCACTTTCAACTGATATACCTCCCCAGCTAGTCATGCTTATTGCAGTGTTAGAAATCATTATCCTTTTAAGGAGAGACATGACAACCTAAAGGAGATCCAGTTGTATTGAATGACAATAGCATTGCAAATGGACAAAAACCATTTGGCCCTTTGGATTATGAACTCAGAACTGTTTTTTCTCCTCTTTTTGTATTCTTAGCACTTTGTGCAGTATCTGGTACCTTAATAAATGTGTATTGTCTGATGTAGCTGATTTGTTCTGACTCCACTTTGTAGGGCTTGATGGCTTCAACTTTTATTTTTCTTAATTTAGTTTTCATAATTTCTAAAATGATTATGAAAATTATTTTTTCTCTGCAAAGAATGATTTTGCTATTTCAAAAAATGCTTTAAAAAGAAATTAATAAATGTTGGACAGGAAAATAATAAATGTTGGAGAAGATGTGGCAAAATTGGGACATTAATACATTGCTGGTAGAGATGTGAATTGATCCAACCACTCTGGAAGGCAATTTGGAACTATGCCCAAAGGGTTTTAAATGACTGCCTGTTCTTTGACCCAGCCATACCACTGCTGGGTCTGTACCCCAAAGAAATAATAAGGAAAAATACTTGTACAAAAATATTTATAGCCTCACTTTTTGTGGTGGCAAAAAATTAGAAAATGAGGGGATGCCCTGAAATTGGGGAATGACTGAACAAATTGTGGTATCTGTTGGTGATGGAATACTATTGTGAGGAATTCCATGTGTAATAGCAAAATCTGATAACAAAATGGAGATCAAGATGAGTGACAACCAACAGTTCTGGGACTTGGAATCCTACACAGATGCCATGAGCCAAGGGCAAAAGATAGTTTCTACCAGCACTATAAAAGGGCAGGGGCTAATCCAATCTCTCTATCAGTTGTGAGAACTGGACCCCAGGGTGGCGGGTGGGTAGGCCAATAACCTGCTCAGTTACCTATATCCTGTTGCATTGATTACTAATCCTTCAACTTTGAATAGAGTTGTGAGATATATACCAACTACCTGTTTACCAAGAAGAATAACATTAAACCTCGCTATATCTGGTCAGAGCCAAGGTACCTGGCCTGACCAGGCCCAGAGGGGAAAGGAACCTCTCCAGCCAACTAACACCACTTAAATATTAATTGATCATCCAACTTTCCCATCTTTCTTCTAGCATAGATTCCCCACACCTTCTTCCTCAACCTTAACCCTTTCCCTGAGTTCATTACAATTAAATTCTTAAACCTTATCCAGGTGAAGGCTGTTATTACCCTAAACATCAGTCTAAGAGTCTTACATAAGTAAGGGGAAAGGGAATACTTTCAGCTAAGTCACAGTCACAGCATTATCCATATGCTATCAGTACTTATCCTCATCTTTAACATCTTTACATTAACGCAACCATAAGTCAAGTAGCCAGAGAGGCTGCGTGATTTAGATCATAGCTCCTCACTCAATCACTTTGGCTTGAGCACTGTAGGTAGGATCTGGTGCTCAGCTGAGCTACAAATATTTGTGAGACCTGGTGATCACTAACACACCTTGGTGGCCATTCAGGCATCCCATCCTTACTCAGCTTAGGTCCTTATACTCCTGAGGAACTTGGGCCATCTCTCTATCAGGCCCTAATCCAGAAGCACCAGTACAACCATAACACATGTGAACTAGAATTACCTCCAGGAACTGATGCAGAGCAAAAAGAACAGAACCAGGAGAACATTATATACAGAAACTGATATGCTGTGGTACAAGCAAATGTAATGGACTTCTCTACTAGCAGCAATGCAATGATACAGGACAATAATTCTGAGGGACTTATGAGAAAGAACACTACCCAGGTCCAGAAAAAGAATTGTGGGAGTAGAAACACAGAAGAAAAAAAATTTCCTTGATCACATAGTTTAATAGCGATATGATCAGGGATATAGACTCTAAATGATCACTCTATTGCAAATATTAACAATATGGAGATAGGTATTGATCAATGATACATGAAAAACCCAGTTGAATTGTTTTTTGGCTACAGGAGGATGAAGAGAGGAGGGGAGGGAAAGAATACAAATCATGTAACCATGGGAAAATATTATAAATTCTAAAAAAATTCCAAAATATAAAAAATTCTAATTAAGTTTTTTAAATATTTAATTACTATTTTTTCTATATGAATTACAATATTTAATTTACATTTTGAACTATGATACTATACTGATATTTTCAGAAATCAATGAAATATTTTTTTCACTAATGAAATAAGCAATAGGACTAAAAATAACTAAGATAAAATTAATACATGAATGATAAGTATAACCTTTGGACAAGCACTGAGACTTGGGGTTTATTTGACCAAGGCTTAGCATGGGAGAAGTCCCAAGTAATCATCTTTTTGATTCATACCTTTACCCAACATCTTCACAAAAGGAAGAAAAAGGTTTTCAGGATCCATGCAAACACTTAGGAAAATAAGTCACTGAACACAGAGCAGGCCAAAAAAGGGCATAGACATGAGTGGTATAAACACTTAATACTATGCTGAAGCTATTTCCCAGAAAATTATAAGACCCTCCAGACTTATAGTAGTAATACACTTCTCTCAGCACATATGTGTGTTCAGGCACTCATGTATATGCACTCACATGCACACACACACACACACACACACACACACAAATCACTTGGGATCTCATCCAATTCAATCCATAAAGAGTTCACCTTCACTTTCCTGGACCTGCATAGTTTGCATCACTTATATCATCAGTGAAGAGTATTTCCCATGTTTGCTAATCATTATTCTACCCTTTTTTGTTCCTGGGTTCTGGTTACACTTATTCCAGGTTCCCCTATACTTAGACCTCTTTGTCTGCTGATGATTCCCTGAAGTACATGGTACCTAGACACCAGATGTCCCCAGATTACATAGCATGGTTACCCAAGAATCCTCTTAGGGTATGAAATCTAAGTGTATATGTCTAACTGCTCCTTTTTTATCCCCTTCAGATTCATCTTTCTCTTTGTTTTCCTATGTCTCCACTATCCCTTTTTGAGACCAACCTTCAGGGTATAGTATGGAGTATGAATTAGACAATCAATGAAGTATAAATAGGGAATAGACTTGACTGGAGGAGAATCTATACCTTTTCAAAAGCCTTACATTTCCAAGAGAATTTCACAGCTAATTAAAGAGATATCAACAATGTTGGGACAAAACCCTGCTCATTGGAAGGATTTATAACATATAAGAGGTTAAGTCGTTATTACTAAAATGACATCCCCTCTACTGTGAGTCCAGTGATGACAAAGCTAATTCATCCAATGAATGCCAAATAAAGTTTTTTTTTAAATAGCTGAATTTTATGCATTTGGAGGAGAACTTAGAGACCATCTAGTCCAATACCTTATATTTTTTTAGAAAAGGCAGTGAGGACCAAGAAAACAGTTATTTGGTGGAGCAGGAAACCAGATAACTCAGCCTTTAAAGCAATATTTTTGGTAGCATCATAGATTTAAAACTGAAAAGAATCTTAGGGGTCATCTATTAATATGGTAAAAAATTTGAATAATTGAGATTAAGCCTCTCATTTTAGAAATGAGGCAACTGAGGACCATGCAAGTTAAGAGACTTGACTGATGTATTATAGCCAGGAAGTATCTCAGGCAAGATTCTAATGTGGGCAATCTTGATTGCAAATCCAGCTCTATATCAAAGAAATATCTTGTGGTATCTCCATTTATAAGCTAGGAAATTAAAGTCAGTAGATTGCATAGAGAAGTGAAGCTATATCCCCTGATATTCCAGATGGACTATTGGGGTTAGAGTCAGGAAGAATTCAGTTCCAATACTTCATCCTAAACTTATAAGCTACAAGATGCAACATAAGACACTTAATGTCTTGACCTCAGTTTCTTCATCTTTAAAATTGGAATAATAATGGCATCTGCCTCATGTAATTGTTGAGAAGATCAAGTGAGATCATTTATATAAAGTGTTTCTCAAAACTTAATCTTTATGTAAGTACTATCTATTAATAGTAGTGTGGACTGTAACATAGCTGGAATCTCCATTCAAGTCCTCTGTTTCCAAAGCCTATTTGAGGTCCATGTTTTAAGTGAATATCCTATATATGTCCACATTCTCTTAGAGACAGCATCATGAACTGGAAAAAAAAATTATTACATAGATTGTCCTGGTCCTACTCATTTCATTTTGTATCATTCATATAGGTATTCTCAGGTTTTGTTGAAGCCAACCCCATCATATCTTAAAGAATAATAGTTTCCTTTCTTGGATGCCATCCTTTGTCCCACCATTTCTTAATTGACATATATTCACTTATTTTCTAATTCTTGACCTGCATACACAAAAATAGAACTACTATAAATATTTTTGTAAATATACAGAATTTACCTCTTTCATTTCTTTGTGGGTATCAGGCAAGTATTGATCTTGTGAGTCAAAAGGTATACAGTTTAAGAGCTCTGGGAGCATAGGTTCCAAATTATTTTTAGAATGGCTAAATCAATTTGCAACTTCGCCAACCATCCTTCCTTTTAGGCCCTCCTTCTATCAAAGGAAAAGGCCAGAGTCTGTGAGGAATTAACTACTCTCTCTACTAACATGGTTGTAATTACAACTGGAAACCTTCCTCTGTGGCATTCACCTACCAACTCTCCCTTTTTCCTCAACTGTTTTAGGCTGAAGTAAAAACAAAAACAAAAACAAAAACTCATTATGTCTCTATTCCTTAGCCATAATGTGGTAGTCTTTCTATTATACCACATGGCTTCACTTTTGATTTCAAACTAAATTCCTTGTATAGACATTTGGTAAATGATAAGCCATAAAGAAGAGCTCTCTTGAAGATTACCCTTCATTCAAATGCAGGTACTTTTTATGTGAATCACCAGACTCCCTTCCTAGATGTGACAAGTTCAGAGTGGAAAGAGCAAGTCCAGGTGTATGAAAAGGAACTTTCCACTGACTGACCTCCATTTGCATTGAAAATTCAATTCATCAAATATTTATTAAGCAGCTACTTGATACAAGACACAGTGCTATATGCTGGGAATACAAAGATAAAACAAACAGCAATCCCTGAAATTAAAGAACTTAAATTCTACTGGGGCTGAGGTTTGGGTGAGATATAGCATTTAAATAGATAAATGGAATTTGAGAAGAAAGAAAATACCGACAACCAAGGTAACCAGCAATAACTTCCTCTAGGGCAGGGGTCAGCAATGTATGGCTCTCAAGGCATATCTGGCTCTTTTGAGGGCCAGATATGGCTCTTTCTGCAGGAGCCATAAAGTCATTTTTTTTTCAGGCACTGTTGCAGGAGTGACACTGTGAGCACTGTACGGCTCTCATGAAATAACATTTTAAAAAATGTGGCATTTATGGCTCTCACTGCCAAAAAGGTTGCTGACCCCTGCTCTAGGAGATCACATGTTAGTTGCACCTTTAAGAAAATTAAGTATTCTAAGAATCAGGGGGGCAAAAATGTTACAGGTACAGGAGACAGTTTTTATTTAAACCCTTACATTCCATCTTAGAATCAATTATTTGTATTGGTTCTAAGGCAGGAGAATTTTAAGGGCTAGGCTAGGCGTGAAGTGGCTTGCCCAGGGTCCCACAGCTATGAAGTGTCTGAGGCCAGATTTGAACCTAGGACCTCCCACCTCTAGACCTGGCTCTCAATCCACTGAGCCACCCATCTGCCCTCACTGGGGGCAACTTCTATAAAGACAAATTTGAGGAATGGAATTCCAAGTTCATGGAACAGCTAGTCTCTCTATAAAACTACAAAAGCAATTACATAAAAATGAACCATGTTCTAAAATATGCCAGGAATGATAGGCTGTAGGCTGACTATTAACAGTAGTTTTAAATCCTGAATTGAAGAACTTATATGGTGGATGTATGGTCTAGTGCTGAAAAGGAGCTTATGTCAGTCTATTGGAATACATGATTCTTCTTAGAGAGCTGTCTAAATGTATCCACTCCATTAATAAACTCATCCAAATGAGCAAAGATGGACTTGTGGTTGTCAGAGCGGACACAAAAAAATGTTTGTGTGTGTGTGTGTGTGTGTGTGTGTCTGTCTGTCTGTCTGTCTGTCTGTTAAAAAAAAGAATTTCTCCAGAAGAAGCAATCAAATGTGAAAAAAATTCACCAACTCTGGAAGTGTTTATAGATCATTTGCCATGCTGCTGAGGTGTTAGAATACAGAAAAGATGAGCAGCTGCAGAGCCTGTTCCAGAGAACTGTCTGGGTCTTTGATGCCAAGTACAAAAGACCAGGCCATGGTGCCTATGATACATTTAAACATGCAGTCTCAGACCCTTCAATCCCAGGTGGACTGGATTTGAATGAAGATGAAAGACAAATACTGATTGATAACATAAATGGGCGCTTGACACTATAAGCTGTCAAAATCCAAGTTGTGTTGAAGTGACTTGTTATAATTATGAGGATATTGATGCTGTAAAAGAAGCTCTTAAAGCAGGTTTGAATTGCTCCACAGAAAACGTGCCTATAAAGATTAACCTGAAATCTGATAACTTCAACAATCTTAAACAGAACAGAAGGCCTGTCTGTCCTCAATCAGGCTATGACTATCATCAAAGAAAAGACTTAGAAGAGGGTTGTCTTCTACGTTCAAATGGAGCCCAAAGATGTCAATGACACATGGGAAACGGATCTTGCAAAACAACTGGAGAGGCTTGAATGGGAAAATGCTGAGGTGGAAGGATAGGATGATTCTGAAGAAATGGAAGCCAATGCTGAAGATTACCTTTTTTGGGTAAAGGAGTAGGATTGGAGAAACACAGACCAACCCTTTCTAGCTTATATATGTAGACATAAAAATGTTTTCCAGTATTAAAAGCTTCAAATCTGAAAATTTCATATTTAAAATATTTTAAAATTTCAGCAAGCCAGCATGTGAAATACCCTCCTAACATCCTAACATTATTCATGGTTTCAACTTGGTAAGAGTGCCAAAGAAAGATGGATACCTATTAAGGGTGAACTTCTAGAATATGATTCCATTTAAATTAGGTGAACATTCAGTGAACTATACAGAATTTGTTTCCATAAATTGGTTTATTTAATCTCAGATTCCTTTATTCAACCATAGAATATGGAAATGGAAAATAGACTTCACCTCATACCCACACAAAATAATTCTCATATTAATACATAGACTAATTCTATAGTTTCCAGATAATTTAAAATATCACTCTTTTTATCTAATCAGAAGTACAATAAAGGCAGAAAAATAAAAACGAAATTATTTCAGTAATGACAAATTTCTATACTTGAAATATATTTCTTCTTCTTTTCTTCTTCTTTTGCTTTATTTATATGAAATTTTAAGATTTGCAAAGATCATCTCATTTTATCCTCACTACAATTCTGGGAAACAGGTGTCCTTTTTATCTTCATTTTGTAGACGAAGAAACTAAGGCACCCAGTTGTTAAGTAAATTCTCCAGTATTACATAGCAAGAGTCTGAGGTGGGATCTGAACTTCAATCTTCCTGCATCCAAGTTCAGCATTTGACTTATTGAGTCCCCTAGCTACCTATGGCTAAAGGATATTAATTCTAAACTTTAGAACTTGATTTGTGCAATCAAAGTCTCTACTCCATCAAAATGAATTATGTTTGTTTTGAAATCTTTGATTATAATTAATAGAATTTCCTCCTTGGCTTATTGAGGTTTTAGTAAAGATAGGGTTCTTTTCAAGGGCTCTGGTTCCCCAAACACACAAATAAACAACCACAAAACTGTAAAATAAAACAAAGATGAAAACAAACTTCTTTATCGAAATGATTTCCTTATCAAGCCATTAGAGGAGATCCAATATTGCTGCAAATATTTTAAATTGCTTATTGAAATGGAAACTCATTACTAAATGGAGCCAAATGGAGGGTAGATAGTTGCTCTCATTTATACTCCATAGAAACCCAGCAATAGAAAGGGAATTTCCCCATTAAGTCTAGTTGATTGTTAAACCATTGTTATTAGTTTTGAGAGATGATCAATGGTAAGAGCACCTTAATGCTTCCATATTAGGAGCACAGGAACAATATCTCCAGCATTTAGCACAGGGCCTGGAATATAGAGGGAACTTATTAAATACTTATTTACATGACAAGTAAATGACAATTAAAGTTAGCCTGGAGATGTGTTCCATTCTTTCTTAAAGTCAATTGACCTTATTCTATTTTATTTTATTTTCTCAGTAGGGTATATGGGAGTGGGGGAGGGCAAGGAGGGAAATGAGACCAAATATAGTCATTAAAACAGATAATTAACTTATATGGAAAGAAATACAGACACACATAAATATGAATGCCTAGAAGTATGTACACACAGGAACCTATAAAAACATCCATACCCAGAACCTCCCAACTCCAGGTCTGGCATTATATACATGTATATAAATATGTACATACACATATATACTTGTTCAATATTGACTCTGAGCAGAGCACTATACTAGGCACCAAGAAAGATATGAACTATAGATAAGACAGGCTCCTATGGCTTTGAACTTTGTAGTCTGGTATAGGATAAGAGATGAATGCAAAAAACTAAATCAACAGTATTTCTACAGTAGAGATCTACAAAACCAATTTTAGTGAGTCTAAGAGAGGAGGTCATTCCTGATAAGAGGAACCAAGGAGGACTTGTAGAAGAAGGTCTGGAGTTTCAAGGACAGACAGTATTTCAGGAGACAAGGCAGAAGGACATTCTAAGAAAATTTAAAAGAAGAGTAAAGACAGTATCAGAAATGTTGTGATCATGTCTGAGGGACAGAAATTAGTTCAATTCATCTGGCTTAGATGGAGTGAAGGGAAGAAGTAGAAGATAAACCTGAATAAGTCTAAAATAAAGATCATAATAATGGTAGCAAGGCAACTAGGTGATGCAGTGGATTCAGTACAGGGTTTGGAGACAGGAAGATTCATCTTTCTGAGTACAAAACTGACCTGAGATACTTACAAGCTGTGTGACCCTGAGTAAGTCACTTAACTACATCTACCATATTTTCCCCATTTATAAAGTGAGCTGGAGAAGAAGTAGCAAACCACATAGTATCCTCAAGAGAAAATCCTGAATGGGGTCAGAAAGAATCAGACCTGACAGAAAAATGACTGAACAACAACAAACTACTAAATGATTTGAATTTGAATTGAATTATTCCAAGCAAAAGAAAAGCACGGCTTGATTCCTGCATGGATGAATTTCCATCCTTTAGAATTTTATCTTTTCAACACAATGAAGTATTAGCTCTTTTAGAATAGATGCTATTACTTACTCACTTTTTACTAGTCTTTTTTTTTTCTATTTTAAATAAAGAATGTTTTGAAAATATCTTGCTAGCAGAACAGCTAGTTACTACAATGGTTAGAGAGACAGACCTGGAGTGGAGAGGTCCTGGGTTCATATCTGGTCTCAGACAATTCCTAGCTATATGACCTTGGCCAAATCATTTAGCTCCATCTGCCTAGCTCTTGCCCTTCTGCCTTAGAGTTGTTACTAAGACATAAAGTAAGGATTAGAAAAAAGAAAATGAATATAACTTGCTAGCATCATTAATGATGACCTTAATGGTAGAATTATAATGAAATCAGTAATTAAAGTTAACTTCTAAAATCTTCCCTATATAACAGAGTCTTCAAGAATAGTTGTGAATAAAACGGAAAGAGTGTGCTATTTTTTTTAGATACTTGCTTGAATGAACCTTTGAATTCCCACCTTGGTGCTTTCCCCATTGCTACTTCTTAAAGCAGTGATGGCGAACCTTTTAGTGACCACATCCAGTGTCCCCCAAGATGAAGTACCCCCCCACCCACCCTGTGTTCAGGGGGAGGGGCCAGGCTTTCCCAGCTGGCTCACACAGGGGGAAGCCACCTCCTGCCTCCACATGGACCAAAAGCTACATCCAACTACACCATGGGCAGAGCAAGGGGGCTGCTGTTGGGATTCACTCAGACAAAGATGAGTAGGGTCAGGAAAGTGGGGGATTGCAACTCCTTATTACAAGTTGGTGTGCATGTCCTTGTTGAATCCAATTCAAATATAGTTCCATCTGGCCTCTGCTTAGCTCTGTTGCAGAGATGCAGCCCAGGACACAACCAGCATGCTGGGAATGGGGTTGCCTATTGGGCTGCAACCCACATTGGGGTGGGAACATGGGACACAGGTAGTGTAGTTAGTTTTGGGGGGGATGAGGTCCCACTCTCCTAGACTAGTTGCTGACAGGAAAGGAAGGGAAAAAAAGTGATAATCTTTTAGGGGTGGGCCTGGGCCTGATGGCAGGAAAGTAGTGCCCCCCCCCCAGGCCCCATCCCACCTGTAGTCCCTAGTCCCAAAGGAAGAAAGGAGAGAACACTCAGTGAGTAAGCACAGAGGGGCAGGGAGGCATGATGGAGAAGGGGAAGGGAGCAGCTCTACTGGAGTCCCTCTGCCTTTCTAGTAAATAAATCTGCCTGGGATGGCCCCCTGTGCCCACAGAATGATCTCTGAATGCCATCTTTGGCACTTATGCCATAAGTTCACCATCACAGTCATAGTGTCTCTGGAAACCACTTCAATAATCCATCCTGCTTGTAAAAAGAAAAGGAAGGAAAAGAGGGAGAAGAATAGTCAAATGCTATAGCTCTGAGTACAGGAAACCTAAGTATTTCCCAAATCCATGACAATCTACTCTCATGTGAGCTTTGCTTCCTTTGTTTTTCATTTATTTGATGAATCACTAACGTAGACACTAAAACAGCTGCTCAGCTATGTGGTGTTTCATCCAGAAAAACACATTTCATTAATAAATATCTTCTGCCTACCTGCCTTGGACATGACCTTTGTGTCTCGATTATCATAACAATGAATTACTTTTATCTCTGTGTATTTGCAAACACTCCCTAGGGATCAATAAAGCAGCATATAGCATAATGGGGTCATCTGTTCAATCATAATTATTTGTAGCAGAGTCATGACCAGCTCTGGTAAAGAGAACAAAAGTCCATAAATATTTAGGGGAAGGAGGAGGGGTTGGACTTAGAGGTTTTCACGTTGTTTCTTTTCCTGTTTGGGGTTCACGATGAATTCATGTTAGTTTTACCAATTCAAACAAGAAAGGGAAAAAAATGACAACAATAAAGGGGAGTCCATTTCCCATCTTTATAGCTCTGCCAATATGGTATTTATTTTCTTATTTTTCCCAACTTCTTTCCTTTCCTTACACTTTCATTCACTAAGGCTAAAATCTTTATCAACCATTTAGTACCTACCCTTCTTGTAGATTTGTCACCCATGACAATGGACAGAAGTTTCTTAGAGGTTATATATCCAAAAGCCCCAAGCGATGTGCCTTCTTCACATCTTTTTCAATTCTATAGCAACTTTCCTTCTTGAAGGTTTCTGTTATCTGCTGATTGGCTTTCTTACCACCTGGCATATCCAGATTGATAAACTACAGGGAACACATGCCAATATGCCATGGACCTGTGATTTTCTTTGTATGGGTCCTTCCTTCATCAAGGCAAATAAAACAACTCACATTTATATAATGCTTTATGGTTAATAAAGCATTTTACAAAGAGTAAAATGCATCTCTACATCTCATCCTCAAAAAATAAACTACGTTTGATAGTTGATAGACTTAAGATTTAGGTCTTATTATTTTCCACATTTTCCACATAAGGAAACTGAGGCACATAAATGTTAAGTATCTTGTCTGAATCCTTATCTACTGTTTTCTCTCTTACCTCTGATAGAAATAAATTAAAACAAATTGAACTTGCATTATAAACCAGCTTTGAATCCAGCACCCGTGTATGAAAAGCAATGACCCCAAACCAACAAAGGCCTGATAAAGAACCCATTAGAGAAAAAAATCAAAACAAAATAAACAAACAAAAAAACATGGATAGCTCTAGAGAAAACTATGCCTTCAAAGGTTGCTATAACTAAGCCCTTTTGACCTTCAGATAAACTAGTTCTAGCTCAGTATTTCCAGTCCACATTATCTCATCATGGAGGCTTTTGACTCTGGAGCTAAACAGAGTTATTCAGATGACAAGAGCAAAGAAGATCCAATGGAGCTTCTGGAATTCAAAATTAATTTTAAAATATAGGCATTTATCATTGTCTTCTATAGATTAGAACACCAGTTTTTTCTATCATTGTAACAGAATAACTTTTGTTCAATGGAAATAGGGTGAAGATCCACAAATGACTGAAATTTGCTATTCTATAGATGATTTGGAGTACTCTATTATTCTTCAAGTTGCTGCCATCATAATGTTAACACTATAAAGCAACTGATATCACCTTTATTTCCCCTACTTTTCCATTAGAACAATGTAAGTACAGTTTGGAAATTGAAAGGGAACACTATATCAAAATCTCATTCTATTTTGCTTTGTATTGCTTTAGATACTACACAATTTTAACACTTGGATACAATGAAATGGGATGAGCTTTCTTTTCAGTGTGATATTTTCTGTTCATTCTGGAACAGAATTAACTAGCAACACAGATCATCTCCAAAGTGGTCCACCTGTTACTTTGAAATTTCAATTTCAATAATGGTCTCTGTAAAGAAGGTTTTATTTGCTAGATCTGGCAAATGTATTTACTGTGCATTATAAAAAAAGAAAGGCTAAGGCAATAATTTTCAGCCTCTAAATTACCTTATAGGTAGTGATGGATCTTTGCCAAATCTAAAGCTGAAAGAGTCATAAGAGAAGAGCAGGAAAGGAAGGAAAGGGGAGAAAAGTGAGGAAGGAAGGAAGG